>NC_090226.1:16067500-16367500 GCF_024489055.1 Chanodichthys erythropterus
GTTAAAAACAAGTATCTCTACAACAATATAAATCTAAATACAATACAAAATATAAATATATTGTAATAAAACCAAACAAACCCAACAAATACTGTAAATAGTATTAGTGCATACAGAGAAATTACAATATCTAAACAAGTGTCATGACACGACAATAAAACCGTAGTATACAATTCTTAACATATTCATGTAGCATACTATCTATGGCATCCTAAAGCACTTAAAATAACAACATGGCACTACCCTGGTACTTTCTGTAATTTGTGTATTTTTCACTGTTAGTGTTTTGATACTCTCTTAGTTGGCAAATGTGCCTGCAGCACAAGCTACACCTGCTTGAGTAGAACGTAATAAAGAGCTACTTCATCCACACCAAATCAGGATGCATTTGCAGGTTTGGTTTCAACTGACTGTAAGTAAATATCCAGTTCATCCAGTATTCTTTTTGTTCGCTGCTTTCTGAAATATCTTGTTACTCTTGTACGAAGAGTGAAAGTGCTTCAAATGAATTACTGTATGAGCTGTCCGTATGATTCTCACTGAATTATGAACCAAGTCAGACTGTTTTGATAACCAGTTCTACTGCCTGACAGTGGATGCCAAATCAACCTTTTCTTCTCAAATATCTATGTCTGATTTTGTTCCAGAAGATCAAACAGACCAAACACAAAAACATCTACACACAGTGAGAAATATACAGATATATTCTTTTAAAACAGCAGTTCAATAAACACGTTAATATTGATTAGCTTACATTTTTTATAGCAAAACTGAATTCTATTTGTAAATCTGATCATTATTTTCCTGTTTATCACTGTAAAGCTGCTTTGAAACAATCTGTATTATAAAGCACTATATAAATAAATTACTGTTACTCTGTTTGCTTTGACAATGAAAATATATCCTAACAGAGGCATTACAGAACACTCACGTGTCTCTGATCAACACAGCAGTGGTGTGTTGTTTCTAAATGAATGTTTTTCAACAAATCGGTTGACTGAATGATTCAACGACTCACCAATTTGTTTTGTTACTGAATGAATCAGCATTTTGAACAAATGATGAATGAATTACTAAAAATGACAGACTCATGCTGTATCCCAATTTGCCTACTTATACTATGTCCCAAAAGTATGTACTCTTTCTGTGAAGAAAAAGTAGATACCTTTGACTGTGTAGCAGAAGAGCAGGCAAGATTTGGAATATTTTTTAATTTAATTTATTTAATTTAATTTAATTTAATTTAATTTAATTTAATTTAATTATATATATATATATATATATATATATATATATATATATATATATATATATATATATATATATATATATATATATATAATTAAATTAAATTAAATTAAATTAAATTAAATTAAAGTAAATTAAATTAAAAAATATACCAAATCTTGCCTGCTCTTCTGCTACACAGTCAATGGTATCTACTGTTTCTTCACAGAAAGAGTACATACTTTTGGGACATAGTATAAGTAGGCAAATTGGGATATATATATATATATATATATATATATATATATATATATATATATATATATATATATATATATATATATATATATATAATATATATATAATTAAATATATATATATATATTTTTTTTTTGTCAGGTTAGATATTGATTATTAATAATTCAAACCCCCTTTCCAGGGTGTCTGTACTTAGCGTGATTTTCCCCCCAAACCAATTCAGCGGAAATCCTGCCCTGAGGTTACAGTGATGGGTAGTTTAGGGATCAGTGTTTGCTGTGGGCAATCGTCCGCTGAACTGGATTGGGAGGAAAAATCACGCCTCTAACTGCTGGTCTCATGCACATCAGCCACATTTGTAGTTCTTTTTATTCTTATTTGTAGTTCTTAACCAAATCCTTCTCCAACGCCCAGTGGATTGTGGGCATATATAGAGCCGATAGAGTGTGTATCCATACTTCTACCAGATCTACCAGAAGTAGTACACTATAAACACTTATTCTAATCTCACTTACTATTTAGGATGGAATCTGTTCACATTGGGACACAGGGGTAGCCAAGTGATTCATTCCTAAATAAATCAGTGTTTTGAATGAATCAGTAATGAATTCAGTGATCCACTAATAAAAACACATCACTTGTCGCCACCTACTGCCGTAAAAATGCAATCTGCAGAAAGAGTCATAGTAAAATGTCCTATATATATATAGAGAGAGAGAGAGAGGGGTGGGAATGGATCTAAAATCCTGTAAAAAGGTAGCCAGAGGCCACAGGATCAGGAAGTAACTAGCAGCCTTTTGATCTGTGTAACCTACCAGTGATGGTGCTTCCTCCAATATCATTATACTTTCAGATGAAATCACCTCCTCAGCTCAATACAGAGTGTGTCTTTGAATGGATGTGTGTTTTTTTGTGTGTGTTTGTGTGCAAGGGTCCTGTGTGCACTTTTCCGTCCACTGACTATGTGTGTGTTTGTGTATTTTCTAAGCTTTGCAGCTTCAAAGCAATAAAGTGAACCTTCAGTTTTGTAACTCCGTAGGTGGCAGAGAAAATCCTGGTATTTTCCGGTACTGTTGTTTGGAGAGAATATAGAAGATTCCTGCCGCTACAGCTGTGATAGGCATTTCTCCTGAGATCTAAACACAATGACATCACAGAACACGGCCGCTTAACGGCACATTCACTGGGATAGCAAGGATCGGGTTTGCGTGCGCGCACATGTGTCTGAACATCTGTGCATCTTTGTGCATTGTATTGAGTTTGTATATATGTCTATAAAGTAGCTCGTACAGGGGCCTTTTTAAACAGGAGCACAGCTTAAAAGGAATATTCTGGGTTCAGTACAAATTAAGCTCAATCACCACAGTTTAGGCCTACTGTTGATTACCAGAATTATTCATTTTGAAATAAAAAGAAAATCCTTAAAATGACCATTAAAATGATAAGAACAACTTTACAGCTCAAATAATGCACAAGTTTAAATTTTGGGGTTGGAACGATTTTTAAAATGTTTTTTAAAATAAATCTCTTATGAGAAGAAGACTGCAACAGTAAAAGCAGTAATATAGTGAAATATTACTACAATTTAACATGACTGTTTTCTATTTTAATATATGTTTTAATAATGTATTCCTGTGATGGCAATGCTGAATTTTCAGCAGTGTCATATTATCTTTCAGAAATCATTCTAATATGCTGATTTGGTGCCCAAGAAACATTTGTTATTATTATCAATATTGAAATCAGTTGTGCTGCTTAACATTGATGTGGAAAACATAATACTTTTCTTTTAAGATTCGTTGAAGACTAGAAAGTTTCAAAAGATATTTATTTGAAATTGAAAACTTGTGTAACATTAAAATGTCTTTACTATCACTTTTGATCAATTTAATGCATGTCACCTGAACCACAGTATTAATCTCTTTCTTAAAAAAAAATGACTAAACTTATAAGTTCCATATCTCTGCTTTTAAATCCTTACTTATTTCAAAAAAAAAAAGAAAGAAAGAAACAGGAAGGGCAAGTCAATATTATTTTGCATGGAAGTCAACATTATGCTACAAATGTTAACTGATCTTAACTTTTACTGACCCCAAAATATTTCATAAACCTTGCCAACATCATTTACAAAATCACATATACATGAACAGACACAAACAGCTCCACACCATAAGCAAAGCCATCTGCGGTCTGCTGGATCCAACTAGTACAGCCAAATCCACAGGTATATTATTTAATGACAGCATTGATGTTTATGATGACCCTCAAAAAGACTCTCAGAGCCAAGGCCTATACATATGATTTTCTGTCTGCTATTTTATCATTAAAGGAAAAATGTAAAATACAAATAGAATATTAAAGAAAATACCTGTGGATTGACAAAAAGCGATGTCTGGATTTTCTGAATGTGAACTAACAATGTACTTCACAGCACTGCAATAATAACACTCTTGCAGTACATCACCATGGTGATAATTAGTTTTTACAGCACCAATGCCATTTACCGTGTCAAGCATATATGCAGATTCAAAACTCAATGACAAGAACGTTACCCATCCCAGCACCTTGACTCAAGGCTTACAGAGTGGCCTTAAATACATTCAGACACCCATTTACTTTCCATCAAGAGGTTCGATTGACAAATCAAAGCCATTCAGAACTATGTCTCTGACTCTTTTGTCATTTCTTGGTATAGACTTCTTATTCAATAAATTACTGGCAGCACCTGTTTAAATGTAAGTTATTATTATTTCACTTGAAGTGCTTAATTAAATCCATCTTACAGTTATACGTAACCCCCACAGCGAAATGTTACAGGGTTATTTAAATCCGAGACCCTACAAGCGCAAGTGCGGCGATGACTCAGCGAGTGAAGCGGAAATGGATTTATTTGTGCTATTTAGTGAAATTTCACATCTAGCACAATGGTCGTTGGACATTATGGATATTTCATTCACATTCAGGTCTCATACCTCACCTCCAAATTATCTGTTGTAAACAGCATTCATGATTTGAATAAATAAATAAACCGAATATCAGCCTAGGGTCTGTTGGTGATGTTTGCTTTTTTTTCTATGAAACTGCTGCATTTTGTGATAATGAATATTGTACACACTTGCAAAATTCAAAATTAAGCCACTGGTAGCCAGGGATGAAATTTGAATAGTCCTTTTGCAAACATAATTTTTACCCACCAATGGCCAAGCTCTTTATCAGAGCAAAAGTGCTGAAGCCTGTGCCAACATACGTCTTTTTATTTACAGACCACAACAGTTCAGTGAACATGAAGAGCTTGTTGCAGGCCTGTGGAAAATTTATACAAAGTCTGAAGAGGACAATTTAGAGTCCGAGCACTTGCAGAAGATATTTTTTGATAATCATATTTGCATTCCTGGCCAACGTCCAGGGAACTCCAGCAAGCTTTGGAAATTTAAGAAGACACAGACCTTGAATCCTTGATTTCTTCCCTTTTCTGCTGCCGCAATCTCACCTGGCTTCTTGTCCTTCAGCATTTTTACTTTTCAAATAGGTTTGTGTTTATACGAATGCATGTATGAACGTATAAATAAAACTACAAAGATTGTTCTGAAGAGGCGATCAATGCTATAAGTGAGTGACCATGTTGAACTGGCAGCACGGTGGAAATTTGTATTGATTTTTCCTCGCCTTACTCCAGTCCCCAAAGCAACTCCAGGATTCTAGAAACGTCTACAAGTTCGAGCTGATATTCATAATATACAAGAGATGCCTCCCCGTTATGGACAATATAAACGACTTAATAACAAAAGAAATCAATGAAAGGACAGACGCAGATATGGATAGTTCAGTCTGCTCCCGAGACTGAAAAGAAAAAACTGTCAGTGTAGACAATGGCTTGGAATCAATCAATAACCAAATGCTTGGGATTTATATTATGAAGTCCACAATATTTCTATTATTATCTTTCCCTTCTTCATAGTCTGATTTATTAATCTGCCATTTCAGCGGCCTGAAAAGCATATTTCATAATTTTACAAAACTTCTCAAAAAGTGTGCCTCAAAGCAAACTTCAAGTTCACCTCATGCCGTTACAAACCCATATGACTTTTTGGTAACACTTTAGTTCAGGGTCCAATTCACTATTAACTAACTGCATATTAGCTGTAAAAATATTAGTAAAAATATTAGTACTAGTATTATATTAGTACTTATTCTGCATGACCATGCATCCCTTAACCCTACCCAATACCTAAACTTAACAACTACCTAACTAACTATTAATGAGCAGCAATTAGGAGTATATTGAGGCAAAAGTCATAGTTGGTAGTTAGTTAATAGTGAGAATTGGACCATAATCTAAAGTGTGACAGACTATTTTTTTCTATGGCACGCAAAAAGGTACATTTTTTAAAAAGATTCCATATAATGAATATAAATGAGGAACAAAAGTCTTCATTTCTGCTCTACAAATGACATAAAGACTGCAAAAACATCTGGTACATCGACACAAAGACTGCAAAAACATCTGGTACATCGACACCATTTGATGCAGGTTCTTGTATGCGACCAAAAATCAGTGACGCCGCATTGTATTTAAGAGCTACCGGGAACGCTGAGTTATTGTTTTTGTTAATTGAAATAAAGCCAAAATTATACAGTAGTGGCCAAAAGTGATGTCCGGAGGGTATATTTGTTTTTTATGACCCTACAAGTTTGATTAAACACTCAAAATGAGGAAAATATTTGTTATATTTTTTAAATATTTTAAATAAGAAGGAAAAACAAAACATTAAACTTGGTTATCTGACAAAATTGCTTGTCAAAAGAGGCAAACAACAGCTACAGGTTTTATTTTGCTATGCAAAAAAAATAAAAAAAAATAATAATAATAATAATAATAAATTAAACAAAACTGAAATTCATATGACAATTGAAAATATATAAAAAATAAAAATAATAATAAAGACTAATAGCATTTAAAAATACTAAAATAACATTGCATCTGTCTTATAAATACACATTATATATATATACATTATACATTATATATATATATATATATATATATATATATATATATATATATATATATATATATATATATATATATATATATATATATATATAAGCCAGATGCAGTGTTATTTTCCCATAGACAATATTTTATTGTGGTGAGTCATTTTGGACTTTGAGAGCCAAGACATTTAGAGAGAGAGAGAGAGAGAGAGAGAGAGAGAGAGAGAGAGAGAGAGAGAGAGAGAGAGAGAACACTTAAACAGGTTTGGAATGACATGAGTGTGAGTAAATTATGACAGTATTTTAATTCCTGGATGAACTATCTTTTTCAAAAGAACATCATGTGCATGATAATATCATCTACAATGACACAAGGTTTCAATAAAGATTATGAACACGGAGCCGAGCGAGATACCAAAAGACTAATCTTCTCTTCCTAACACCTAAGTTTCTTCTCTTCTCTCTCTGTCCCTCTCTCCTCCTACTCCTTAATGAGTCAAGAGATTGACAGCTGGATTACTAGGCCAGTTTGTAATCCTTTAATTTCTCCATTTAAGATAATCACTCACTGAATGGAGGGATGCTTCCACTTCCTGTGGCCCTTGTCAATCAAGTAAAAAAGCTGTAAACACTAAACGCAAACCCAAAGACAACCGAATGACAAACTGTCAGGCTTGAGAACAGTCTGTGTGCGATTCAAATTCATAAAACGTAAGTCAAATATCCACAGCAACACCTTTTCTGTTTGTCCATTTGTATTTATATTTCCTCTGGAGTCCTGAATTTACAGAAGTAAACAGACTAAAAGCATGTCCGACAGTCCCTGACCACAGCCTTCTCAAAAGAATTTCTTTAAGACAGCCTGAGGACTTGAAGTGAAGCTGTCTGGAAGATTTAAAAAAAAAAGAGAGAGAGAGAGAGAGAGAGAGAGAGAGAGAGAGAGAGAGAGAGAGAGAGAGAGAAGCGCATAGATAAGGATAAACTAAGGCTGCATCTTATGAATACAATTAGCATTCCTCACCTCTTGTTCACATGCTCCCTTCTTCATCCCTCCCAGCCCTTCTCCAATCTCCAAAACCGAGAAAAAGTGCTACACCTCACCTCTTTCCTATTTCCTTCTTCTGTTCGGTTTAGATTGGTGCCAAACCTCAAGACTCTATGGGCTGAATCATGTTCGCTTTCCCGGTGGCGTTTTAGTATTTGCTCCTTAAAATAAACCCACCATGTCAAAGGAAGAAGTAATTAAAACAGAACCTAAGGGCACGATGAGGAATTAAAGACACCGGCAGGTCAGAGTCATGAAACACATAATGGCACGCTGTGAAAACACATGGATATGTATATAGAAAAAGTGAGAGAGTTTGTTTAGTTTAACACTCATGTTGTGTATAAACATGCATTTTGTATATTATACATACACCATAAGGCAAATACCCTTAAAGGGACAGTACACTCAAAAAAAATAAAAAAATAAAATTATATATATATATATATATATATATATATATATATATATATATATATATATATATATATATATATTATTTATACAACAGTTCTGTCTGGTTCTCGAATCTGATTGGCTGATAGCCATGCAATATTTCAGTGATAACAGCACTCCTACTGCCTTTTCACCGTTTGTATCACTCCGCTTGAAGTGACCGTCATGGCGGCCGATCAAATCAACCGTAATTTTTCAAATACTACTTCTTGTACCACGAACTGTAGTTTTAATAGTTTTTTAGGCGAGAATGTAGTTGTTTAGACCTGAAATATGTGACTCATATTTAATAACAGAGCCCATTTTACAATTTGTTTTGACGTTTTCGGAGATGCGAGCTTGAGTGCGTCAGCGGCCGTTCAGTGCTTCTGTAACCGCCGAGAACAGCTTCATTTCGGCCTGTGCCTCGGGGATTTGCCGCTGGCTCTTATAGTGGTTAAACACGAGACATAATTCAATTTGAGTACATAGAACGGGCAATCTTTGGTCTTATTAATCTATTATTTGTTACAGAGCAAGTCGAATTGTGCTATATTAAATTTGATAATAATAAACGTTACGTTACATCCTTATATACCACATTGACTACAACTAGACGGGACATATCAGACTCTTCTCCGCTTCAAATATGTAAAACATTAAACTTTATAAACATATGTTTTTTTGAGTAAAGAAAACGCTTTACAATTTTTTTCCAAACATCAGATCTTTATTTACCTTTGCATTGCACAGAGGTGTCCAAACTGCGTGCGCACTTCATTCACGAGGTGAGGCGGATTAATGAGGCTTGATTGACAGTTTGAGGATCCAATGGAGTTATGAGGTTTTGTCACAAGCTCTTTAAAATCCTTTTCATTTGTTAAATATTTGTAAAACCCACATACCAGCGTAAATGGTGACCTATTTTTTTTATAACTAGTGCTTTATGTTTGACTGAACTGTACAATTGTGTTTATATGTTGTTCAATAAATATTATTTTATATAAATATGTCCATTAAGTAATATGGATTGAGTGAACATTACATTAATACGGCATTAGATGGCGGCAACACTTTACAGGAGAATTAGTCAGTCACAAGAGACTTTTAAATTGAAAGGAACTTTTGCAAAAGGAAGTTGTTTTAGCGCTGTGGTGTTATGGATGGAAAATTCCCAAAGCTGAAAAAAAGACAAATACAAAGATCGCTTACCTCAGCGGACATTCAAACGGACTTGTATAAAGGATGTAATATTATGGACATCGACTTGAAGAATGAATGTAATGCAATATACCAGACACAGGTAATAGCCTACTCTCTTTCTCTCACACTCTCTCTCTCTCTCTCTAAAACTGTAGAAAATTCAATGTGTTTCAATGAAGCGACTCAACGTTCCTTCGTTACTAGTTCTAAAGTGACATTTTAGAGTTAGCAACGGAGGCTTGGTTCAACTGACAACTTGAGTTTTGAAACGTTCCTTCGTTACTAGTTCTGAAGTGACGTTTTAGAATTAGTAACGGAGGCTTGGTCCAACTGTCAAATTGAGATTTTAATCCGTGGCGGAAGGAAGTAGTGCTGCACAAAAGAGGGTTTTAAAGATACTCCGTTGTTATTCTTATTTATTTACACACTCGTGCCGTCGAACTGTTGTATAATATATATATATAACTGTTGTATAATTATATATCAGCACGCTGTGATTACCTACGGCACTCGGCCTGCGGCCTCGTGCCTACGGGCCAATCACAGCGTGATGATATACAGCCATATCGCACGGCTACTCGTGTGATATTGCTCATATATATATATATATATATATATATAAAATTTACTCACCCTCATGTTGTTCAAAATATGTATGTAATTTCTTATACAAATCTATAATATGGGCAGTGTTGTTAACTAACAATAAAATAAAACTTTTTTTTTATCTTAGTTAATTAATATAAAGCTGAAATGCAATAAAATAAAATCTAAATATTAGATGAAAAACAGAAACTCAATCTTAGTAGTAATGAGTGAAACGAAAATGAACAAATACTACAATTGTCACGTGTGGTTGTGCAAAGCACACAACGCAGGAGAATGAAGCAAATGCTGTTTTTAATGAATAAATCCAGAGGGGAACACTCAAGAGATCACAAGGAGAAATATAGCAATAGAAAACAAGCATGTAAACTATGATGACACCCACCAGAGAACTGGGAGAACTGAAGACTAAAAATACACAGGGCAGCTAAACGAAAGAACATGAAACAGGTGCGTAACATGCGGAACATTATCAGTAACCATGGAAACTAACTAGCGAATACAGAGGGGCAGGTAGACAGGCAAAAACGAAAAGAAAAAAAAAACTGATCATATATCTGACAACAATAGTATATAAATAATGCTAAAATAACACTGCAGATACGCAAGTATCTTGCATGGACAATTTTTTTAAAGATATTTTAATGCTGTACTTTTATTGTGCTTTTTAGGTATGGCAGACCATGAGAGCCCTTTTTATTATATGGAAAGAGCAGTCATTTTCATGTTGTTTTACTCTGTGCAACAAAAAAATGATATTTTAAAGAGTACATGGGAAGTTCCCTTTCGAGGGAACTCTATGCTGTGTCATTACTTTGACGCTATGGGAACGCCCCCAGAAGTGACCGGTTTCTGAAGCATGTGTGAAACACGCCAACTAGCTGGCAGACAGCAGTTTGTCAGTGTGAGCTTAAGCCAGTTCAGAGAGTGTGTATTACCAGCTTTCATTATGGCCAGTGATGCAAACAAGCTCTGTGTTATGAGAGAGAAGCGAGTGCTTTCAACTCTTGAGGGAGCTGAATGCATGCACTGTGATGAGTCAGGGTGGGGAAACTCTACTTTCGCTTGACTTTTTTTTCTTGAGGAATGAGAGTCAAGCATCTGTACCTTGTGGTTTGGACCCCATGTCTGCTGGGGCATAGTGGCAGCTTTGATCCTGGGGATCACGGTCAAACTGGCGGACGAATTTAACAAGGGAGTTCCATTTTTCAAGCTTTTCCAGATAGCTCCATTGCCCTTATAACAGGGAAGCCTGCTTTGCGGCCACTTCCGACCTAACTGAGAGCATATTACGTGTAAGCATGTCAAGCTCTGAGGAATTTAGATGTAGAGGTGGATGTTTTCAATATACCGCCTCTTACCCTGCACAGTCTGTGAGTCTTCATTTCTCCAAGATTTCCACATTGAGGTGTCAAAATCGTAGAGGAGTGTGTATCCCCCAGGTTAAGAGTTACTTCTGAGCTTTCTTTCTTGAGAGCTGCTTGTGAGCCCTCCTTGCACTGCATCCTCTTTGAGGACGCCTGCCTTGCCAATGTGAAGAGTGTGAGCTTACTTGGCTCTCGAGGGAGCTGAATGCACTCACTGTGATGAGTCTGACTCTTTTCGTGAGTGATCAGTCGATGTGCTGCATCTCGCGGTTCGGATCACGGATTTGCTATAGCAATGCAACAATTTCGATTGTGCAATTGCAGTGGGAGGAGCTAGGTGAATGTTATTTCGCTTCCTCCACCGTACCACCATATTTGGAGGGCGATAACAGCCAAAACTTAGCATTTAAAGGGGCTCTATGCAGGAATGACACCCAGTGTTCAAAACAGGTCCAAATTCAAAATATTGTTAGGCCCGCCCCCTCGTTCAAAGACGCGGTTGCCAGCAACAACAGGGAGCGCAATTCACAGTGAAAGCTTTGGAGACTTACACACTGTAACCTGATGAGTTGATTTATCTGTTCTAATATGCTGTTGTTCATAGAGATTTTTAGATGGATTCAGAGGCTTTTAGGTCAAGTAGAATCTGCGATTCTCTGACCCAGTTTGTTTGTTGGTTTCCATGGTTGCAATACACGGTGTTTTCCGACAACTGGCAACCTGTGATGTCGAAATATTATTGGATAAACTCAAGCACACGGTTTCACACAGACCAAAACAAAAACAGACGTTCCGACACGGAACGCACATTTTCAAAGTAGAATATCTGGCTGTAGCATTGTTTTTCTGAGAAACAAGTAGGTGAACTTAGCATGTTTCTTAAATATCTGCAAACGTATCGGGGTATTTTTATGCTTTATTAAAGTCAAAAACTTACATAGAGCCCCTTTAATGGCAAGGCATGTGAGGTGGTGTGTCAGGCCATGGGGTTCTGCACACAATGGAATCTATCTAATCTCCACTCAGCAAGGCTGCCAGAGTGTGGCACTGTGGATGTGCCTGAACTAAGTATATATGACTCCGGTTTAAGTCTGTTAAGTTATTTTAGTGCTAGCTCACTATAATTGGCATTCCCATAGCATCAATGTAATGATGCAGTGTAGAGTCTTGGGTTATGTATATAAAACCGGCTCCCTGAGAAGGGAACGAGATACTATGTCGTATTGCCATGCTTCAGGCATGCCTGCGCATCTCCTTCAGACAATGAAGGTGATGTCATCAAATGCAGGCACTCTTTAATACACATAAGCATACTATGTGACATCATAAGAACATCTGCAATGTAGTTGGCGTGTTTCACTCGTGCTTCAGACACCGGTCACTCCTGGGGGCATTCCCATAGCATCAAGATAATGACGCAGCGTCTCGTTCCCTAGATGCCGCCCCCCACACCCCATACACAATTACAATGAATGGGAAATGGAGCTGTTGAGCTTTAAAAAATTACACAATAGCACCATTGAAAAATAGTCCATATGACTTGACATCTCCCCCAGCTGTCCTGGCATATTCATGAGAGAAGTATAGTACCAATTTGAGGATTAATCATTCTTTTTGAGTCAAATGTGGTCAATAAATCTGAGTCTGAATGATTTGTTCATAAATTATAAATAAAGAACTATTTCTTTCTTATATTTAATTCTAGTCTTTGCTAGTCTGATCACATAGAAATGTGTTTTAGATAAAAGTTGTGCTTTTGGATTGGCATGCCCTTGCGTACATGTCATATTTTTCACCCTGGTATATAATTAATTAAAATTTCTACATATAAAAAAGGAAGTATTTACTTCAGTATTGGTAATAATAATAAACAAATCAACATCATTTTTTCTTCTTCTTCTTTTCTTTCAACAGCAGTATTCTCAAGGACTTCCCACAGAATCAAGCCAATGTAAATGAGAAATGCCTTGCTGACTAATAGTATACACACAGCCAGCAGTGAAAAGTCTGCCTTTAAGATGAAAATCCAATCTGATTTATATTCAAATAGACATTGAACCATGGTTTCATATGAAAACTTAATTAAGAACTGCTAGGTGAGTGGTAGAAGGAGAGTATGAGTATGAGAGAAAGGGATGGGAAGGAAAATATCTATACAAGTCAGGATTTTTCGCTTTAATATATATACTCACTATGCACAGTGTGGGGAAAAAAAAAAAACTAGATGGAAATGCAATGGAAAAGTAAATCAGGCATGAAAAAAACAAGTCTGTCTGTATAGTACACTCTTGTATGCTTGGTACACTTGAGCTGAGTAGCAGACCTTGCTGGTTTGTGTTGTATAACAGCATCTAATGGTAGGAATACCACATTTGCATCTTAGAAATCATTGTAAAACATGTGCCTTACATCCTTGAGCAATACAGAACAGATAAATAGAAATTTTTTTTAATTGCTCATAATGCTAAGTTGTTTATTACAAAACCAAAAGCTGTAGATTTTGTAAGCTGCTATTTTCCAATACATGACCATAAGATTCAACTGAAGAAAATGTGTTAAAAAAAATGAAAATAATTTTCCATAAAATGTATCAATATAAATAAATATATTATAAATATAATAAAAATGATACAACAAATTAATAACAAATGCAAATAATTTAATAATAATAATAACTGAAAATTAAAACTGTAGATATGTGAAGATTAACAAAATAATTTATTATATCTTTATCAACAACAAAAACAACAATTATAATACATTATATGATATAATACATATTATTATTATTATTATTATTATTATTGTCTGCTGTTCACACTGACTTTGAATGTTGCGCAACCAATCAAAAATCAGTCGAAATCAGTTTTATAATAAACTCTTAACCCTGATCTGTTTGCGACCGCAAAGCTCCAAACAGGGCTCAAGCAGTACCATCCTAATGAGCTTCTGTGAATGTCTGTATCCATGAGAGGTTCCACAGCACGGCGTAAGTATGGAGAGCAATGTGTTTGCTAGATAATGAGGTAAACTTTAAGACACGACTGGAACGCAGAGAGAGAGAGAGCCCGGGAGTCCATGCGCAGAGCGTCTCCATCTCACAGGTGGAGTCCTAGTTCTGGTTTTATTGTAAAAGTGCCTTAAGATGTCTGTGCGTTTGGATTTAATGAATGTCCTTGTGGGAGAGGAATATTTTTTTAAAGCGAAAGGACAACTGAAGTGGGGATTTACTATATTTTATTGATGATAAAATGTGGTATATACGTAGAATATCTTGGAAATCCAAGCAGGCACTATATTTTGTGGCACTGCAAATGCCACAAATCTGCCAGAGAAGTCAAATGACTCTGACTATGCATAAGCACTAGTAATTAAGATGATTAATGGCCGCCTCTGAACTAACGGCAAAGGCGACTGACTTCCATTTCCCACCAGCACTGTGTCGGATATTAAAGGGTTATGCACTGAAGTTCATCGCTCATGTTCTCTTGAACACATTCTGACAGCATCCTTTCAGACCACCGTTTAGGGGTAAGTGCAACTCAAATCAGATTGCTCTTTTGTGTGCGAGAGTGTACCTGTCCTCCCTCCATCTCCATCTCTCTGTCTTTGGCATCAAAGTGCCTGATCCTGCTTTTAGGCCAAGATGATGGTTTACACTACAATGTGCAATCAGTGGAATATCCGTTTTCATGGCTTATCTCTCCCAGGTGGGGTTCTGCTCTGAAAAAGGCCCACGCTCAAATGCTCTGTTCGTTTTCATGGACGATATACTCTCATATAATTTTTTTTTTTTTAAATGTAGTATATTTTCTCTTCATGTAAATCTATATATCTGATCATACATACTCTATACTGTTCAAAAGTTTGGGGTCAGTAAGGTTTTTTAAGAAAATGCATGTTTTAATTCAGCAAGGATACATTAAATTAATCATATTACAGTAAATATATTACAAAAGAATACTATATTGTAAATAAATGCTGTTTTTATGAACTTTGTATTCATCAAAGAATGCTAAAAAAAAAGAAGTATCACGTTTCTACAAAAATATTTCGCATCACAACTGTTTTTAACATTGATATTATTAAGAATTGCCTCTTGAGCACCAAATCAACATATGAAAATGATTTCTGATGGATCAGGTCACACTGAAGACTGAAAGGCTACTGAAAATTCAGCTCTACCACCAGAAATAAATACAATTTTAAAATATATTAAATTAGAAAACAGTTATTCTACATTTATTATTTCTGTATGTCTTAATTTTTTTAAAATTCATTTATTTATTGCTTTAATGACAGCGGTAACATAACAATAATGTCACATTAGTTATGTTTAGTTAATGCATTGACTAACGGTGAGAAATACATTTGTTACAATATTTATTAATCTTTATTAACATCAATCAATAAAAAAATACATCTGTTAGTTCATAATTAGTTCAAGTTAGCTACATTAAATACAAGTAAAAGATTTTTTTTTACATTTTATTTTAATGATGTATTAGTAAATAAATTCACTTACATTAGGATTAATAAATGCTTTTTCATTGTAAATTCATGTTAACTAATGTAATTAACTAATGTTAACAATTGGAAACTTATTGTAAAGTGTTACCATGACAGCAGCACACGAACTTCATGAACTCCATAGATTCGTGACCTTTTGTACACACGATTATTGTCAAAAAAATTTGCACAAATGTCACGTATTTGTTCTTCTTATATACTGTATATAATGCTCCTTTGTTCTTTTAAATCTCATATCTTGAATGTGGTCTCAAACACTGGACCCCACCGTGCACGTCAACACAGCAAGATGGGGTATTTATGCATGAGTTTATACGTCTATAAATGTTTGCATAAACACCTGAAGACATGACGTAACACAATAAAACCTCATAAAACATCATTCTCTCCTGAGCTAGACTGCCTACCGCAATAACGAGCCATGCTAAATGATCGCATCATCAGTCAATGTTGAATGCGGTTCAAACCTTACCATCTAGGATCTGGAATCCAATCATGTAAAACACAAATGCTTACCATACCTATTTACTGTGGCCATGTGGGTGCCTTTCATATGCTCCCGAGGCCAGCTGAATACGTGACAACCCTGGCATTTATATTTTGTCAGCATAAATGATGAATCTTTTCACATGCTGAGTGAAGACGAATCACGTCTAGTGAGGCAGAGCGCCTGAAGAGACTCACGCTGTCTGTTTTTACTGTGTAAAAGATATTAGAAATGTTGGATGGTTGAATTATAACCACTCCGGTCAACTTAATTCAAGAGCCATTTCTTGTTATCCTTAGTACAATAAAAGTGATCATGAAGATTGTAGGATAATAGGTATAAATGTGCTGCCGTTGTCATAATACCCAAACTTTGCTATAATTAAAATGCCCAGTGCGAACAAACACCTTCATAAATGAATAGAAAATAAACACAACAAGCTACTGGTGTAATTAAACGGAATCAGCAAATTGCATCGTAAGCAGCTGCGAGAGCAGCAGACAGCTGGCAGACACCCTGACTGCTCTGGCCATGAAAGAGCAGTCATATCTGATTCTGTTTGGATGGCCAGACTTTAGAGACCAATGCTAAGCAGTACCTAGAGAACTGAGATGAATCGCTCACTCTCACCCCAGTGCACCGCAGCCATATTAAACAGTTATGGAAGCAACTCAAGCGGAACTTTCTACTCTCGAATCCTCCGCCAAGTTCAAGTCTCAGACCGCACCGCGCTCCTGAGAATTCCCATCTCGGCATTAGCATTCAGACCAGTGTTTACAATCACAGCTAAATTGACGCTGGATTTTCTCGACTTGAAGCTCGCCGGCCCAACCGAGCGCACCGGCTCACCCATTACTCTCCCCTTTGACGGTTCTGGGTTACACAAGGCTGTTATCATTAACGTCCCTGTGAGGCGACCCCACTCCCCGATTACTACGGTTCTTCTGAACACATCACCCTTCCTCCAGGCCGGCGACTGTACATTAATCACTCTCTGTAAGGGCTCATACTGCAGCCTGACGATATACACCCAAGTGCCAAGTTGTGCTGGGGTAAGCATGTTTTTAAAATGAAGAGTGCACTATTGGATATTGAAGGAAAGGTGGCTGCCTGCACGCTAGTGGATATTGTGGGCACAGGCTCGATCCCAGCAAAATGCTCATAACTAAATCCGCGAGTAAACAAAATGATTGACTCATGCGCGAACACTTGGACACGCATGCCAACACTCAACCGACTTGCTGTGTAACAAGCGCATCTGACATGTCAATGACTGACAATGTTCCCTTAACACCACCACAAGCTGGAATCAAAACAAACAGGCCATAGAAGTGTGATAAACAGGGAACAGTATGTATAACGAATCAATTATAAATAACTGCAGCATGTATTTCCAAACCAGTTGCGCAGTTTCTGCAATTACAGCAAAAATTCGATTCTTGCACTCCCGCATCAGCGCAAAAGTTGCAGTTATATTGAGAACAACTAATAAATCTCTCTCTACACAACCACGTTCATGCGAATAAATCCATTGATTACTCTGATAACAGTTACACTCAATCAAAGTTTGAATGCGGTGGAAAAAACAGGTAATTGATTGAATCAATGTGCCATTTTCTTGTATGATTTGTTTTTGCAAGTCCAATTTTCCCCCGACATCTTTTCTCCTAGCATAACAGCAAAACAAATTCCACAGATAAAGCATATCCTTGCATAACGCACACACATGCACGCACAATGGCAATGAAAAGCGACAGAATAAAAGGACGGCTGAAATCTTGCTGAAAAGAAGTGGGAAAGAATAGAGGAACTGTATTACATGCAGGACAGAGGGGGAGCGGGGAAAAAAAAGCAAAAGCTTAAAGCTCAAAGCAGCAAAAAACACCCAGCGGGAGCTGAACAGAAGATTTAAATGAGGCTTCTGTAGCCAGCCGAGCCACTGAACTATCCATTAAATTCAGATTATGGGTTTATTTCCATTTTTTATTTATTTGTGTTTTTAATCATCCAGCCAAGGTTTGTCTGATAGTCAAACTAAAGCTGAATAATATGCATATTGATTGTGATCAGTAGGAAACACTGGCTTTGCACATCTTTTTAATGCAGACGTGTGCCAACTGTAGCTCTCGACGAATTGGAACATGTATACGCTTATGACACCCACCTAGATGGAAGCGTCGTTTCTGGCACAGCATGGATATGTTTCTTTAAATGCATCACCTGACGTTTCTCAGACCTTGAAAATTGCATTTGAGAAGCATAGTGTGTTTTAAACGTGTTCTAATTGCATTACAGGTCCTGTGTGTACTATCAACATTCAGCACGCTGGCATATCTGCATCTCTGCTCCTCCTTTCTAAACCATTTATTTGTGCTTGTTATTCCGCACTGTGCTTATTTTGAAGCCGGCTGAAACTGGTTTTGAATCACTGTTAACACCTTTTGAGGAATCACACAGCACAACTAGTCTAAACTACTGCATATGTGAGAGTACCGAAGAATATTCAACAACATCCACCTCCTGTTAATTTGGGAGTCATTCTGCATTCTCCATAAATATGCAATAATCAAGCTAAAATTATATTTAACATATTACATTTAGCCTACACACACAGAAAGAGGAATGCACAAGCATTTACATTCATCCACAAACCTGTTGCTAAAGCTCCACTGAGATTAACACACACACACACACATATATATATAAACCTGTGCCGAATCATGCAATGCACTGCAAGCTCTTACCTTTGTGAATGTTCAGGCCTTGCAGCACACCCCTGGGGACAAATACGGTGTAGAAGCTCTGGGAGAAACCTGGTCTGCATGGAGCGATGGTCTGAGCGCTTCCGTGACTCCCCTGAGAAAGACAGACATTATTGGCTATGAAGACACAGGAGAGGGGAAGTGGTTAGGCAAATTGATTTGTGACCACAGGGTTGTGGTTCTTATTCAAGGTTATCGAAACCGATATAAATACCTTCAGGAGGCAAACTCACAGAGCAGGGATGCAACCGTTTAACAATAGGCATGAAAAACTGTTCAATAGACAAGTGCTTCAAACCTTTTTGTCTTATGTACGCTCCGTTTCACCTTCATTAAGGCTCAAGTAAAATATTGACAGCAAACCAGAAATGTGTTCCTTTTATCTGAATATAATTTAGCTTTATTATTAATATTATTATTACTAATAAGTCACTTTTAACCGATTATATTATAATCACTCTAGTCAGTCAGTATCATCAGTAAAATCAATAAAGTAAATAAATCAATACGTAAAATTAAAACATAAATAAACATGGGTCAAATATGTGACCCTGGACCACAAAATCAGTCATAAGGGTCAGTTTTTTTGAAAATGAGATTTATATATCATCTGAAAGCTGAATAAATAAGCTTTCAATTGATGTATGGTTTGTTAGGATAAGACAATTTTAGGATAAAACTGAGATAAAACTATTTGAAAATCTGAAAAACTATTTTTTGTATGCAAATCTAAGAAACTAGAACACATTACATTTTTGTTTTAAATAATTTCTTAAAAGATTCTGGAAAAGTCTTGAGATTAATCAAGATTAGTCAATTATTTAAACATTTAAACATATATATATATATATATATATATATATATATATATATATATATATATATATATATATATATATAATATATAATATGTATATTATTAGTATTGTTTCTATTTTGTAGCTGTAACAAAGCTAAATCTTTCCAAGAACCCCTGTAACCTGCTTAAATACCCTCCGGAGTGTATTTGCAGCGTTGCGAATCACTGCTGTAGTCCAGCTGAGTGTGTGAATATTCAACATCTATGCAAATATGCAAATGAACAAATTCTAAATCAAAAGCAGCAAATCTGCGATTTAATTCTCATTCAGAGGCCTGCATTCTTATGCCCTGATGGTGTTTTTTTTTAAATGTATACGAGTGAAAACATCAAGAGATTCTCTGAAAATTTAATAAGAGCTAAATGAGCCTGTTTGATGATTAAAATAAACCGAGGGAGAAAACAGGGATGCGTTGGAACACAGGAAGTGCAGAGGAAAGAAGGTTGCGCTGGAGTTCTGCCATGTGAATCAGTAGAGAAATTGTGCCCATTACAGTGGCATCTATTTTAGGATAGTGACCTAGTGTGTGTGAGAGTGTGTGTATGCATCAATGAATAGTGCTCACCATTGGAGATTTAGCATAATTAGATGGTGGGTCATATTCAGGTTACCCCAGTCTCAGTATGGTGGGCTTTTCTAAAAAGATTCAAGGTTCAAGCTCAGGCCTCGATGTGTCTAAACTGAACGAGAGGTTGCCTTTAGGGGTCTCTCTCTCTCCCCCTATATATATTTTTTTCCATTCTGGAGCACAGACAACTATGAACCTGAAAATCAAGACAACAAAGAGCCGACGCACTAAGCTCTTTCATATATCCACGGAGGAATAGTCTGTCAAAGCATCCCTACAGATCACATTAGTCAGAGGGCTGTGAGATGGTTACTTTCTAAAGCAGCGCTTCCTCTGCCCACCATGTGAATGCAGCTCTATAGCTACATTTCACCTCCAGTTGGATACAGATTTTATTCTGAATGAGTCATCAAAGAGAATGTCAATATCTGCCATACATCCAACAGTAATATGCGTCTTATTTCCAGAACTTATATTTACTCATCACCCAGCACCTCCTAGATTTCATTTACTGGTAGCCTACATGTGTATGTTTCTTCTTCTTTCATAATTCCTAAATGTATAAGACATCACAGACCAAAGCAACTAGTTCCCTAGTGTGCTACAAGTTAAACCATTCCTGACGTTCCCATTAAGAAGAGGATAATGAATACTCTATAGCATTAATATTAATATTATAATACAATTGATTTGCATATTCACATACTCCTCTAGTAACGACAGAGCAGCACTATTACCAGACACACCACAGGCATCGCCGCATCCTCTGCAATGTGTGTTAAAAGTGCAGCTGCAAGCCACTGCAGCTTACTGATAGACAGCCAGTGTTCAACACAAACTGATTTCCTTGTTTGAATGTTATTTAAGAGAAAGAAGGCGAAAAAAACGACTGTTATAGAAGTGCTACGAAAGCAATTTTTGATTTCCAAACAGACAAAGTGAACGCTCGATGCACCACTGTATTCTTTTAGTAAGTACGGACATAAAATGCACAAACACAAGTGTACTACTCCATGTGTTCAGCCTACTAGTATCTAATTTCAAGTACTAGTACTTCCAGAATGTTTGTAAATAAAACATTTGGACTTACCAAAGATGTGCCCACAACTAAGGCACACGCCACAAGAATCGCGCAGCCGGTTTTCATTTTTGCCATCAGCAGAGGAGGCAGGTGTTTGTTATTCACAAACGTGGAGATAATTCCTGTGAGATGTGCTGTCGGTAGCAGGGTTCCGCTGAACGATGCGCAGAGAATATTGTCCCGGTCGGTCTCGCGCCCTACTGCAGGTGGACAGGCGCTGTTCAGCTCAGCACCACGGCTCCGCTGGCGGCGTCACAACCGCTACAACTCCTCCTACCGCAGCGTACTACTTAAAGACACACACTGAGACGCACTACAGCACGCTTGACAGTTAACCAGGCACGTATTATGTTCATTCTATATATCTACTTCAGATTAAATTAACTTGCAGCTGAAATCAGGTAGAGAATTGGTAAAGGGGGTTTAGAGGGGCGTCTGGCCACCCTAATTAACGTTTGCATTTGCATGCATTTTACATAATTGTATATTTAAGCAACGCGAAAGTTTTCGCTAAATAGACGTGAGCTAAAGGGAGTAAGTATAGCAACAGTTCGCAGCTCTATAGCACTTATTATTTTTCAGTCTATTATAGATTTAAACATTGCAAACATTCCACAAAATGTAAGTGTAAAATTTGAAATATTGATAGTTGAACTACTCTACACATAAAGAGCACTTTTCTTCAGTGATCAAAAGTTTTGCTTCTATTTTGCTTCTGTTAGTTCATAATAGTATGATATTTAATAATCATAATCCATAATGCAGTACATAAAGTAAATTCTACAAAAAAACGAATGTAATTTCTACATGAAAAGGTTAGTTCGGGCAAGAATAATAAAAAAAAATACTCAATTCAACCTTATCAGCATTATAAAATTAAGTAAAACCTACTCAACTTTTCTCATACTGGTGTTCCCATCATGCACTGGGGTTATGAACAGTGTTGGGCTTGTTACTCAAAAAATGTATTACTCGTTACTAGTTCAAATGTAATATTATTACGTTACTTATTACTTTCTGGCAACAGTAATTAGTTACACTACTAGTTATATTACTTTTCCTTTATGCCCCACAGAATTGTGTATCTTCCCCATAATTCTTCTAAAATGTTACTAACAACATATTTCTGCCTCATCGTTTGACCAAAATCCACATTGGATCGCAGTCAGATGTTATTACAATCATTCAGTGGTGATTGATTGTGACTTTTAAATAAAAAATAATTTAATTAATTGCCATATGTAGTTAATTATATTTTTTTGTAATTATAACTTGAAGTTATTTATCATTTCTCTGTTACCCATATACTCTCAAAAAATGAATTGTTGGATTTACTTAAAAAATAAGTGTCAAGTGGTTCCACGCAACAATATTGAGTCATTTGAACAAAAAACTATTTAGTTGAATGAACAAAAGAATTCAAGTAAAGCTGACAAAATATCTTTGAGTAAATACAAATCATTTGAACGTCACTGTTACATAATATTTATATGTGCAGTTTACTTAATAATGTTATGTTGATTACGTAAGGTGAACACTTTTTTTTTTTTTTTTTGAATAATCATTTAAATAAAAAGGATACAACAGATCACAATGCAGCCCCTCACCCCAAAATGCACTGAAAAAAATAACTAATTGAACAAACTCAATTGAACTGAGAGCAGGAATTTCATCCTATAAACATGCGTATAATGGGTCTCATTCATGAAACATTCGTAAATATACTAGTAAATATGTGAGTGATTTGCGCGTAAACAGACTTTCCCGAAAACTCTCCTCCTGATTCACAAATACTTCGTAAACGTCAGAAGTGATAGTGAAATGTGTGTGTGTTAATGAATTCCAATCAGTTGTAAATGGGACGCGCGTGCACGTTCATTCTCAATTACCATAAATCCCGCCCATTAAATCCGACTGACAACTATATATGGGCATCATATTATGACAACAAATGAAGGATTTTGGCCATTTTATAGGAAACAAGTTCCATAGTTTGCCCAGCCCTATTGAAATCAATTCATTATTTGATTAAAGTGCTCCGTTTGCAGATGCTATAGGTGCGTTCACGCGGCCTCGTAATTCCTGTAGTTACAAGATTCTAGCTTGTAAAAAGCGTTCACGTCCTCGTAGAGTTTGTAATTACAGTTTGTAAGCTGGGAGTTTTCTGAAAGCTCCCACATGTAACATGTGGCCACTATACCACCTGACCGCTGTAGATTGATTTATTAGGCGTTGATAGTGGTGCCATGGAAACGCATAATTTCCAGTCCAAGGACCAAAAGGACGTGAACAGCTCCGAATATAACATCATTTCAAGATAGCGGTAAACACAAGGTGACGTGAACGCAGCTTAATACTGGCTCTCACAACAAAAGTAAAAAGAAAAAACGTATGTAATTACTATATATAATATTTTTTTCAAAATGCTGTAAATATGTACCTTATTAAGGTGAATTAAAATGCAGCCTTATTAATGAGCAAAACGTTTGGATGTTAAACACACTATTTACGCGTGACTGGGAGCAGGTGTAGATTTCTTTCGTACCAACTAACATTTGGAAAATACGAACATTTTAATGAATCCGAAAATTTACGCCAGAACCACTTTACACACGATTTACACAAAAATTCGTTCTGCTCTTGTTTCAAGAATGAGACCCATTGAACGCTCACAGCCAAAACACAGGCGACACTCTTCTGCATGATGGTAACCACAAAATTCACAAACATTACAGAAACTACTGTAAATGTCCAACATAACTGAACATTAAACACTAACATAAACTAACAACATCTTTCTCTTTAAAACAATAAGACAAACACATAAAATGACACTTTAAAGGTCCAGTTTTTCGTGTTTTTTTGAAGCTTTGATTGTGTTTATAGTGTGCAATATAACATGTGTTCATGTTTCGCGTGTAAAAAAAAAAAAAAAAACAGTATTTTTCACATAATTTACTTATCTGTATACCGCTGTTTCCACTGTCATAAAAACGGGTTGATGACTTCCTTGTTCTATGAAGTCCCTCCTTCAGAAATACGTAACGAGTTCTGATTGTGTTGTGATTCGACAGCAGCTTAGCGAACCTAGGCCGGAGAGGTCACGCCTCTTACCATAAGGTGGAGATGCACGCACTCAGTGTTATTGTAAACATGTCTTTAATTTTACCCTATCAATTTGAGCCGGAATCAAACCCGGTGATTGGACTGCGAGAGGAAAATAACAGCGTTTCGACGTCATGGCGACAAACACACTCTACAAACGCAGCTCTTGTGTGTTCCTGTGGGCGGAGGTTAGTCAAAAAACTGTTTTAGTGACGTCATTAAAGAAGGAAGTAGAGGGATGTAGTCCAAACTGTCCGTTCGATGTAGGCGACTTCTGTTAAATAAAATATCTCGCTTGGCATTGAACTTTGAGCTTTAAAATTTTACAGATTTTATTTATACTCTAACAACAACATTACACACTAACTTAAGTTTGAAACATGGGATCACGAAGAACGGGACCTTTAATCCCTAAATTTACTCTCTTAATGCAGCCCCTTGCAAAGCATGCTGGGAACTACGGATCCACTGCACAGTTAGTTATGTCAACAATAATGTGTGTGTGTTTCACACAGCAATGTTAAGTTGACTGAACAAACACTTGCTAAGTAAAGCTGACAATACTCAATTTTAGTAGAAACAACGCAGTTAAATTACATTCGTGTAGTTACATGAGTTTTTTAAGTAATGTGAAAAAGGGTGGTTTGAGTGAAACTAACAACAGTGAAAGTTCATTTTTTTATGATTATATTTTACGATGCATTTTATCAAAAGAAATCACATAAGTTTTTAAGAAAATGTTTTGTTTTTCAAAACGATTTTTAATTATAGTAATATAATTTATATAGGGATCAGAGGGATGTAGTGGGCAAGCCATGTAATGCCAGAGTAAAGTAATGCCACAACTTACACAACGGTGTTGAAATCATCTTTTGTCCTGACAAAATCAATGTAACAGCAATATTTCCATCCGCTGAATGTAAGCTTTTCCATATTCCAAGCTTGCCTGCTGCACTGGTGACTTCATGCACCTGTGCGAGTTGTAAAAAATTATGAAAATAAATCTAGGAATTATTGGATTGGATTTCAAATCAGTCAGGGTTGAGGCATCAAAAGTAAGTAATGAGCTGTTTTATGGACAATAACTGTAATATTATTACTGAAACCTTATTAGTAATTAGTTACACTAATAGTTACTGCAAAAAGTAATATTATTACTAACTAGATACTAGTTACTGCACAACACTGGTTATGAATAATTAATAAGGCTGATTTTTTGCTGTTTTCCATATGTATTTACCATTGCTTTTGTTGTTAGGTTTAGTAACTTGCAATTTTGTGACATCTGGAGTTTATTTTATACTCAAAATTACATACTCAAAAATGATCCATCGAATGTGACTGTCATTGTGTATAGGGGGCCAAGTATTGAGGTCTCTGTGTTCAGATGCCACTTTACTTCTATAGATATGGCGTATACACAATATCTATTGTATTATTTACTTAGATGTTTCTAATTAAATCATACACTTTATAAGAGTGGTTTAATTCAGTCATATTATTTGAGTAAAAAGTGTTGCAAAGGACTTTAACTACATACACACACACACACACACAAATGACTAGAGAAATGCTAAAATTAAGTTTACTTTATGTGCAAATTTTCTATCAACAAACTGAAAAATTAAGTAGTTTGTACAAAGACTAGTCTTGTTTGAATTATGGTATATTTGGTGGTAACTATGATTAAGAATAAGGAGTGTTGAAACAAGGGCTGAGTTGAAACACCAACAGTTTAAGAGAGAAATCACACGACCACCACTTTCCTGGTACAACAATGTGTGTAAAAATATAAAAGATTCACAAAGCAAACAACAATTGAATATTAAATCAAAGTTTGAGACATACACATAGAATAAAAAAAGCACTGAGTTACAGATGTTTAAACACTCCAGGTTCTCCCTGCCATGGTAAAATTCTTGTAATTATGCTTCTGGCCTCAAGTGTAAACTCTTGACTGGCTCTTTCCTCGAATGAGTAAAGGTTGCCCTTAGGCAAAAAACGTCTGTCTTACAGGCTTCATATAACCGCCTGCATACTATATAGACTGCAACACGGGAAGCTATTTCACACTTCACTTGTTTCTCCCTCTTTTGATCATAGCTGAGTCGGCCGCGTTACATGCTGTGATCCGTTGTAAAAGACCTGTATCCCATCTGACGTAACTGTTTTAAACCAGTGATAAACAAATATAGCTCTCCAAGTTATTCATAATTTACTTCCTCGGTGACAGTCTTTTTGCCCAGAATGAAAGTAATCAAAAGGCCGTCGTCCACATTTTAATGACGCTGACATTTTCTCGCTCATCTGAGTTGGTAGCTCAATTTCCATATCAGAAGGACGACGCTAGTCTGATCCAATCAAAAGAAACATGAGAGAAATGTGAACGTGCTCTTTTATGCCAATTAGGACAGAGCAATTCGTTTACCTGACTTTTTAACATTCTTCTCTGCATACTAAATAGAGAACCGGTTTAAGAAGCTATTTTGGTACAACTTTATTACTCAATTCAAATTAAAACAAGAAGTAGAATAGCACAGTAAGTACCACTCCACCAAATTTGAATGAATTCCCTGCTTCAAGCTGCGAGGTATTCAACATCCACATGTCTGACTGTAGACACATCTTTACTTGGAGAAAGAACCGTTGTGGATTGATCACAGAGTCTTTGAGGAACCAGAGTGTGTTGACTCAAGTTCACAATGTCAGAACTGTCCGTAAACCTATGTGAATACAAACGGATATCCAGGAAAGACTTTTTCTCTTCGTTTTATTGTTGAGCTGAATATCAGCAGAGCAGCATGTGGTGAATTATTCTGAGTTCAGTGGATTGCAGGGCTTGAAGGTACTGTAGCAGGGCTTTTTTTTTAAGGTGTGTAAATTATTCTACTTGAGTACTGAACATTTGCCTAATAAAAACACCATCTGGGCACTTGAAGTGAATTGGTTTAAGGCCGTGTTAAATTATTAAGCAAATCTCACGAAATGGGTCCCACTTAACATTTTTACAGAAGACGAGAGTTACGGGCCAAACACTGTAGATATCCTTGAATACTCTGTTACAATTTGAGAGCGACACACAAGAAGCCATTGGTTTATTTAAATGCCATTTCTCAGGTTACACTGACATTTTTAAAGTAGTTTGACACTAAGATTTCTCTCACGGCTTTGGTCTGCGGTTTCTCAGTTTTCGCTTGTTTGACAGAGGTAGAGACACACCAGACGTTAATACCTATACTTAGCATCTGCAGTCTGGCTTTGTTCATCCAACCATACTCTACATTTAGTTCCTGTATTTAAATAACATGATCAAATGTAATCCAATGAATGAGAAGCGTAGCATAAATTGAATGGCATTTCCATCACAACCAAACTAACGTGAGTGTCTCAGCTCCGCATGGACAGTTAGTGTTATAAATAATCCATTATTACATTTAAAAATTCATGACCGTGTAAGTTGTTGGTGTCATCAGCCTTAATGGTTTGAAGACACCTGTATCTCTCCAGCTACTTGAGGGAGTCTGGATTGATTGTCCAAGCACTTATTTAAGTGTTCCAAATGCCTCGCGCTGCAATTTGTGGATAGGGCCAATTTTATGGTAAGTGTGTGCAACACAGCACTTGTTCTTATGACTGATAATAATGTTGCTATTTTGTTTTAAATGAAGAAAACATGAACAACATCTGTGAGAGTTCACAAATTCATGGGGTGAAATTGGAAAAGGTCTAATTAAATTTCATTTAAGTATTCAGTGTTGCGTCAATCCCTGGAAAATGTTTACAGCAGACACAGCACAAAAAACACAAACAAGCAAAAGGAGAACACGGACTCGTAAAGACTAAACAGTTTCTTCAAAAACAACAACTTCGAGATGAAAACAGCCTTTTAAACAGAGAAACACAGCACTACATTTCCAAATTAAATGGATGCGATTTCAGCGCATCATATGAAACCTCGTTGTCCTAGGTTGTCGAAAGTGAAGGCAAACCTCTTCCAAAAAAAATGAAGGAATATTCTGGGATCAATTCAAGTTAAGCTCAATAAACAGAATGTTGTTCACCACAAAAATTAATTTCCATTGGTCCCTCCTTTTCTTAATCTAGGTTACAGTAAGGCACTGGAAGTAAATGGGGTCAATTCCTTAAAATACTCACTGTTTCAATAGTATAGCTAGAAGACGCAAACAATGAGTGTTTACATGATTTTAGTATGAAAAAATTGGTCACACTTTAGTTTAGGGTCCAATTCTCACCATTAACTAACTATATACAACGATAAACTCTTAATTACTGCTTATTAATAGTTAGTAAGGTAGTTGTTAAGTTTAGGTATTGGGTAGGATTAAAGGGTTTGTTCATCTTCAGAACATAAATTAAGGTATTTTTCATAAAATTCGATGGCTCAGTGAGGCCTGCATTGACAGCAAGGCAATTAACACTTTCAATGCTCAGAAAGCTATAAAGACATATTTATGTGACTACAGTGGTTCAAACTTAATGTTATGAAGCGACGAGAATACTTTTTGTGCGCCAAAAAAAAAACAAAATAATGACTTTATTCAACAATATCTGATGAGCAATTTTAAAACACTGCTTCATGAAGCTTCGAAGCTTTACAAATGTATTGTTTTGAATCAGTGGTTCGGAGCGTCTACCAAACTGCCAAAGTCATGCCCCCCAGTGGTGAACCACTGAAATTTCAAAACACTAAATACCAAGTTTACACTATAGGACTTTAAATGTCGGCAGATCGCTATGCTGTTCAGACTACATGACTTGCTGTGGAGTCTTGAAGTCGTTGTGGTGTTCACACTACGTGACACTACGTAAATGATCTGCAACATGGGGTTACACACTACACGAGCTGACAACAACCCAATGACTTTATTTGAAAATGGATGTAAGGAGGAAATTAGATTACATTTTAGATTACACTTAAAATACACTTAAAACATCCTAGCTGACCTACCAGAGTTAAGGCGACTGTTATTTTAGAATGTTTCCCCTTTATTGTTTCCACGACGAAGCATCATGCTTGTCACACTGTCGGCCACACTGTATGACATATGTATTGCTTTTCTCACCATGTCATCAACTATCTGATATTCCGATTCTCAAATATGTGCTAGTGAGTGTTTTGTCATTTAAAAACCTATATAATGACCTTGATCTTAATATATAACGTGAATTCATCCATTTGTCCTGAAATACATGTGGCCGGTGAACTGGTAGAAGAATAGAGTGAGCTTTATAGTTACTTACACAATGTGTATCTGATATGAATAAACGTCAGCAAATTATATTTGAATGGATTGTTATTGCTACTTCCATAGACATCAGTGTATATTTCATAAGCTGTTGCGTCGCGACATGTGACACCACAGGATATCGAGTCGGCCCACAGCTACAGACATTTAGCATGCTAGATATTTGTCTGGCGTCAGTGAGCCTCTTTGATGCGTCGTTGAGTAGTTCACACATAAAGACTGGCAAGTGCCGATCACCCACTGATTTTCCCCCGATCACGGCCCGACCTGTCGGCGAGCTTATTAACCTCGTTTACTGAAATCACGCTACTTTGGCAGGATAAAAAAATAAAAATAAATAAATAAAGAAATTCATAAAGCTTCGGAGCTTCATGAAGCACTGTTTTGAAATCGCCCATCACTAAATATTGCTGAATAAAGTTGTTATTTTGGCGCACAAAAATAACATTAAGGTTGAAACAATGTAGTCACATTAACTGTTTTAAATATGTCTTTAGTAGCTTTCTGGGCATCTGAAAGTGTTAATTGTCTTGCTGGCAATGGAGGCCTCACTGAGCCATCGGATTTTATCAAAAATATCTTAATTTGTGTTCAGAAGATGAATGAAGGTCTTACGGGTTTGGAACGACATGAGGGTGACTAATTAATGAAAGAATTTTCATTTTTGGGTGAACTAACCCTTTAAGGGTTGTAGAATGGTCATGCAGAATAAGGCATTAATATGTGCTTAATACGTAATTATAAACAGTCAATATCCTGGTTATATGCATGCTAATAAGTAACTAGGTAATAATGAGAATTGGACCATATACTAAAGTGTTACTGAAAAAAATATTAATAATCTTTTCTCTGTAAAATTAACCACCATGACAATGGAAGGGCAGATGCTAAAACCCTGTTAAAATGATAATTTAAACAATTTTAAAGCTTAATATATAGCCTTTTTTTTTTTTTTTTTTACAGGAAAAATAATATATAGTAATATTTTATAAAACCGTATTGTGAAATACATCAGATTAAAAAGGATTATTGGGAAATAAATGCTGGGCTGGGCTTGGTTTGATCCATTGGGTGTTGATTGGATGGAGGCAGATCTTAATGTGAGCTTGCAATTTATTGTAAGAAAGGCCTGTGGTTTTAGCTGATGAAATTATTAAGTTTGGCATATGTCACCAGAAGATCTGAAATCGTATTTTGATTAAAAATTACAGTTTAAGTCAAATTATATTATATGATCGCAAATAAAGAAAAAAAAAAAAAAAAATTTTAAAGCTTAATATATAGCCTACAAGTATTTTTTATTTATTTCTTTTTTTACAGGAAAAATAATATATAGTAATATTTTATAAAACTATAAGCTTCACATTTTATAAAATTCTCTAAAACTTGGCCCCTATCATGTCCATTGTAAGTGTCTCATCATAACCTCTATTTGAGAATTCTAATTGAAAATTATTTTTTACGATAATCAACATTATGCCACGAATGCTATAGCTTAACTTGCACTGAACCGAGAATATATAAAAAGACACTGCAGAGAAAATATTTCCACTGCCTATCTACATGCATGGCGCGCAGGCAACAGAGTCACGGAGATATGAAAATCCGGAATGTATAAGCAATTTCATCCATGGATGAAACTTGGGAACCTCTTGACTCCTGGTGCAAAGTTACAGATAAATATTTGTGTGTGTACACAACACAATCCACACAATAAGTCAGAATGTAGCAATATTGCAGCGTAACAACGTTAGCTTGTTGTGCAGATCGAATCACAAAGGAAGAGAAAGTGAATAAGCAGCTCTTCTCGCACCAGCCACATGCTACAGACAAAAGTTGTCATCCAAGTAAATGCATTTCGTATCACCGGAGACAAATGGAAGAGGTGTGCTGTCTGTTTCTTCGCATGACCTTTTAGCTGCAGTTTTGAAACACAATGATTGCTTGATAGGCATGCAGAGCGAGCGACATTGACAAACGACGGCAGATGTCATTTGTATTTTCAATTGAACCGTAACCCCGAATACACTTTGCTTAATTAACCTCACATTGGCTGTTCCTCTTGGAGGGCTTCCTATTCACATCTTACCTTAGGGAAGAGGTGCAATCTGCTCCTGTAGATCTTGCATTTCACACACAATTTGCAACGATGGAGACGTCGCACGTCACGGCACCACAATGAAATGAACATAATGTTTTCTATCAGTCAAAAGGGTCATTAAAGTAATGTAGCTGTTTGGCTGTAAAAATGCATTCTTTGATACTAACATCATCAGACAACATTTGCGGAGTGCGCGAGTTATGTAACCGGGCGCCTCCGGAATGTGATTGTGCAAATGTTGTAACACATTTCAAATGTGTTAGTTTAACTTCTATAGCTGGAGAGCAGTCCTAATCATCAAGATGACTTAATAGAATATTCCAGGTTCAATTCAAGTTGACAGCACTTTTGATGGTTCTTTCAAGGTTCTTTACACAAGGTTCTAACAGTTCTATTTAGAACCATCATGAACATAACTGTCAAAAAATCCTTTCAAAGCCACCTCATTGACCATCCAACAACACAAACTGACGAGTAAGTGACAGAGATACTGAATTTATGATCCATATTATTAGTTTTTAATTATTACTTGAGTTTATGCATATACATGCCCAGTCACACACGCACACACAAACAAACATTAAAGCTTTAATGACATTAATGAATTTTTAATCTCTTTTTCCTGTGTGAAAAGTTCACACAGGCTACTGTCCATTCACAATGGCTTTTTGGCCTTCATAAACTTAATTGCTTTTACTTAAACAAGGGACACAGTGTGACTCTAAACTCATTTGTGCATTTCTACCCAGACAGATGCTCTCGCACCCCATGACCTCCTCATCTGCGGAGAGAAATTGCCACTTAATTGCATCAAAATACATAGATAATGATGGACGTAAAGACACTATAGAGGATTGTGGATCTTGGCCTTCATTACATTTAATTTGGGTTTCTATTTTGTATTTTATTTCTTTATGTATTTATTCATTTGTTGTTATTTTTACTTCAATTTCCCATTTCTTAAAGTACTTAACTTTTTTTTTTTAAAGTAAAAGGTATTATAAGACCAGGTAGAGGGGCAAAAAGTGTAATATTAATAAATAAAAGGTTCTTTACAACACCATTAAGGTTCTTTTAAAACAGTTAGTTCCTGTCCTTGATTCTGATTAGTCAACAGCTGTGTTTTATTCAAGGCTATAACCGCTTTACCCAATGGTTCTGTGTATCACAACACCCTTAGCAACCACTCTTAACTGTTTGTTCTCAGTTGATATTGTTCATTGAAGCTTACTGTATTACGTAGAAGAGTATTGTGAGAAATAGATCGAGTGAGCTAGTTTATTACCTACATTCAGATTTAGCATTTTCCTTCAGGTCAGTCCTATTTTCATAATAAAAAAATCTGTTTAAATGTCCAATGTATTATCTTGTCCTTTTAACAGTTAAGGGGTTTTCCCGTGACTGACAGCGCTAGTCAAAGCATTTATCAGTTGCGTTTTGTTCCGTGTTCACAACAATTCAGTCTTTTCAATGTAAAAGTCTTCGCTGACTGACACACTCATAAAGACAGTCTTTGCCGCCATCTAGTCCCACGGTCAGGGACTATTTTTTCCGGCGGAAGGAAGGCTTTTAGGGAAAGTTTACTTCATGAAAGTTGCATTGATACATATTTTTGACTTTAATATTTGTATTGTGTGGTAACCGGTTAATAAAAGCAATAAGGTACTTGAGGCTAGTGCTGTATCGTGAATAAGTCACGGCTGAAGGGGTTGCAGGCACTCCGCTTTGCGTCGAGATTAACAGCGCCTTTCAGCCGTGACTTACTGTATGTACGAAAGCATGGTTCTTTACGGAAACTTATAAAAACGGTTCTGTTTAGCACCAAAATGTTACAATTGCTAATGTTACATGCCAAAGAACCCTAATCTGGTACTATTTAGAACCATTTTTCTTAAGAGTGTGACAATGTTGATTAGTACTAGAAAAACACTTGTTCCTCCTTTTCCTTAAAAAAAATAAAAAAAATACATATACAATGCATAAACATTATAATACTCAATACTTGTAGTACAGCCATAAAACAATATGTATTAATATGATTTGTGATAAAAATCACTCACTAACCTTTTCTGTGTAAAGTTATACAGCATCCAGTTTTACAACTTTGTTAGCCTGACAAGGTAACACCTAAAACCCTGAAACGAAAATGATGTGAACAACTTCACAGCTCAAATAAAACACCAGTTTTAACAGAAGAATGTAAGTTCTTTTGTAAAATAAGCTTCAAATTTCTGCTTTTAAATCAAAAAATGTCCCTCATTCACTTCCATTGTAAGAGCCTTGGTTTCAGCACATCAAAATTATTTACTTTAGCAACTTTAGTCAACATTATGCTGTCACTTGAGCTTAATTTGTATTGAACTCTGAATATTTATTTAAAAGCCGTAAATGGAAGTAGCAAAAGATCTTTTTCTTCCGTATTGTGAAATACATCAGATTAAAAAGGATTATTGGGAAATAAATGCTGGGCTGGGCTTGATTTGATCCATTAGGTGTTGATTGGATGGAGGCAGATCTTAATGTGAGCTTGCAATTTATTGTAAGAAAGGCCTGTGGTTTTAGCTGATGAAATTATTTGAGAAGTCTGGCATATGTCACCAGAAGATCCGAAATCGTATTTTGATTAAAAATTACAGTTTAAGTCAAATTATATTATATGATCGCAAATAAAGAAAGAAAAAAAAAAAAAAAGAAACATATGAATGGATGAATTGTTCACAATAAGATCAATAAAATGCATTTAGAAAAACAGACTTCCATTTCATGTCAACTTAAAGTTTAATTCAACAGTCTAATTGATAAGTGCTCTCCAACTCATTTCCTGTTGGCATCTTGTCATATTTTGTTAGAAAGGCCTCTTGACCCTGTTACTTTTTATATTTACTTTTTCATCAATTTAATGGAGGTTTTATTTTCTGTTTGGTTTGTTCCCTGCTTCACTGATAGATCTCTTCAGGCAAACAAACAATACAGCTGGCCCAGCAACTTCAGCACAGCACCAAGAGGATAAAACTTTCCCCACTTCACCATCATATCAGCACAATGCCTTGCCATTCCAGGCAATAATATAAACAACAGTGTTGTTGCTTTTTCGTTTTGTTTTTTAAGCTCATACTGAAAAGTGTTTTGCTCATTTTGAGTAAAATGCTAATGCAGCATTCTAAAGGAATGCATTCTGAATCTCTTCTATGCTCATTTTTGGAGGTGGCGGGGGATAAATTAATAATAAATGGCATCTCGGGAGGGGTTTCGGGGAGAACGTTTTGCTGTTCAATAATGGCAACCTCACAAGTTCTTGTTTTTCAACAAAAATGCAATAATGTGCAAAAGTGTTGTTTGAATAATGCAGAGGCTGCATGCATAAATAGTACATTAGAACTGATTTAATTATGCCATGGAGAAAGCCTAGTTTGGTATTAAACAAACAAATGCAAGAAAGCAGAATGAGTCGACACTGTGGCGCTATGATCACACGACTCCTGTACTGGTTCAAAAGTTCGATGTCTGAATCAGGTCTTTTTTCTCTCTTCAAGGTCACCCATAGCAGTCCAGGATTACTGCTGGAAGTAAGATAAGACATGACCAAAGAAAAAACTCTTTATGAGTGAGTCATTTCGGTCATTCATTCAACTGATTTGTTCAAAACACTGATTTGTATAGGAACGAAGTGAGTTCATGACATGTGCTGTGTCTGAATATACTTTCTTCCAAACTATATAGTAAGCAAAAAAAAGTTTACCAAAAAAAAAAAAAAACATTAAAAACTTCAAAACTACTTCTGCCGAGATTGCTATCCCATGAAGCCAGGGAAGAGGATTTGTGAATGACAGTGAAGCAATGCAATTGATGCTGGTAGGTCATGTGACAGTGACAACAAGGCAGGGGAGGTACGTCCAAATTTCATTCATGCTACCAGTCTGTCACACAGGGTCTGAAGATGAAGACGAATGAAGACAGGATTAACATATAAATGCGGTTGACCAAAAAGGCAGGCAGGCGTAACAGTGCGCACACGAACACATACACAAACAACAACTGAAGACTGAACACAGAGGAACTAAATACACAGAGGTAACAAACTAAATGATGAGCAGCTGTGGTGGATGATTAGTATCCAAGGAAACAGATGAGTGGTGGAAAACAAAGAGAAAGAAACATGTGACTGATGAAAGCAAACTGAAAGTCAATGAAAAACGGAAACAAGCTGACCATAACTGTGACATAATCATACTACTTTTTTAACAGTTACAAAATGAGTTTCAAACCAAATGTAGTAGTTACTAGACAGTATTAAATTTTAGACACAGCTAGAGTCATTGAATCATTCACACAACCGATTATTCAAAACACTGATTCATCTTGCAACGAAAATGACAGCTTTAAAGGTGCGATCATCGCGCAAACGATTGGCCCTCTGGCTTGTCAATCACTGGCATGACGTTCCTTGTGAGAGACGAGTGCGGCTGCGAGCTCCAGTAACTTTCCACACTCTACAGGCGCCGCATGCAATGTTTTTGTCAGGAGACAGGAGTAACAACTGCAGATTATGAGTTACCTGCGGTGAGTCCGACATAATGAATCCACTAACACGACACAGCGAATGCCGGTGGTAAACACTCGTGTTCCAATACTCGTGCATGAGTTTTGGGAGGCGTTCCCTCGAAAGGAGGGGGGTTGTTCTTACGTATGTGCTCATTTAAAAAACTCAGTAACAGTCTTTGGTTTCTCAGTCGACAAAAAGATTCTCTTTAGCACCTTTAATGAAGGCACTGAATCAACTGATCTGTTAAAAAATATTGAATTCTCAAATGAAATAACACCTCTGCTGTGGCTTTCTTTGGAAATATTTTTTGTTGGCAAAACAAAAACAGACAAAGTGACTGACAAAAGTGACTAAAATGTAAGTTACTCAACATTAACGTCTAGTTTATTGAAGTGTTGTATAAAAGCAAAATATCACACAATCACGCTGCCTCTTACACTAATAATTTCTCGGAAACGACACAGGTTGTCTTTGCTAGTTCTAAGAGTGTTTCATGTCTCCAGTTTCGATGCATGTCTGCAGGTGGATTCTAGGAAGAAAGGTATATTTCAGTGTGTATTATATGTTGCAGTCTAAAGTGTAAACATTTTTGATAGATTGCAAAGTTGAGGAAGTTGACAGGACTCATGATTTGTTAACAGCAATGTATGAATATGTTACAACTTTGTCTTATTTGTATGTGCTATCACCTTCTGATAGATGTGAAACGTTGACCTTGATCTGCCTTCATTTCAACTCAGTAACTCATTATATGGTAAGCACATGGGCTTTTTTTAAAGCAAGCTCCAGAGCTTCGGGAAAAGCAGAGGGTGAGAAATGTGAACTGATTGGTGACTCCCTTTCTAGGTTGGGGAGTTTAATATGAGGACCTTAATCTGGACTGCACACCTGCACCATCAGAAAATAGGGGTTGGCAGAAACGAAGTGAAGACCCAATCTACCTGGAGCCCGTGGCTAGCATTACACCGCACCTTTGAAAGTGATATTTCGCCGTTCTCGTGGAAACCTGCCTTGAGAACAAAACAGGCCTTGTTCAGAGTTTCATAACTCTGGTTAGAGAACACTCTACTCCTGCTCCTCCTGAAAGAATCAAAGCAACAATTACTTTACAGCAAATAAAAAAGGTGCATTCAGTAAATTATTATAATGTTTCACTGACTATTCACTAAGTTTGTTTACTAACTGCTGTTCACAGTAATTTTTTATTTTATTTTATTTTTATTTTATGCTATGTAAATCACCTTGAATACTGGATGAAAGTGCTAGATAAACACATTATTATTGTTATCATTATTAAAATTATTAACTTGAGTCATGTGATCTCAACATTTTTTTTCTAAAATAGAGTTGTTTTTTGATGCGATAGATCATCAAATATTTCAAATGAGTGGTATATTTTCATAAAGACCCATTTATATAATGAAAAAGATATATGCATGTGGGTAAAACATTATCCTGAAACTATATTAATATTAAAATATTATTTTAAAATAGATTAATATTAAGATTAAGATTACAATATAGATTAATATTTAAGTATATAAATAAATACATACAAGTACATGAATAATATATACATAATATATTTATATATATAAATAATATATATTATTCATACTCAAATATACCAAGTATAAATTTGACACTATCCCTTAATGGGATAAAAAATAATAATAATAATAATAATAATAATAATAATAATAATAGTTTTATAGCAGAAGGAATAATGCCAAATTTTATCATTATTGTTGTTGTTGTTGTTAATATTTATAATAATAATTATTGTTATTATTATGAGGATTCATTCTTTTTTACATTACATTTCTCAAGTGTAGCATTCATTTCCTTGCAAGTAAAACTATTATAATTACAAACCATTAGAGCATTTAAAGGAATTCTGGATAATATCAGATTTCTCATATTGTTAATTATAACACATTTATTTTGCTCCATCAGTGCTGCACATAAAAAGCTGTAAAAGGACAAGTAGCATAATTTGAGAGATAGATGTGAATTGCTTTTAGACATTTGACCTTTATCGCCCGCATTCAACAAGCAACACAGTCAAATGTGTGTGCCGTACATCTTTGCCTATTTGCATTGCAACTGCCCTCTGTATCTCCTTCAAGTTATAGATATGATATATTGACTGGAAGCTCAGGGGATGTGGGTCCCCTCGGCTATTCCACTATCAAAGTGCCAGCACAGCAGATGGGGGGTAGAGAGGAGAAAGAATCAGTCTTTGAAAAAGAGGGAGGGATGCCTGGGAGAGAGGAAGAAGCCTCTTAGAATAGAGTGCATAAAAATGAATGTGGGTCATAAAAACAGATCGAGGTCTCTTAATGGGCAGTAATTACATGCTAGTGGTGGATTTGGCTGTTCTGTGGCAAAAACCAAAGCAAAGACGGGAAGGGGAAGAAGTAGGCTGTCTGTGGGTTGAGCTATTGTGGCCACACTGAAAACAAACAGTAGCTTTGTCATTATGCGTCTAAATGAGAACAAGTGTGTGAAACTAAAGGGTTCTTCAGTTTTTTTTTTTTTTTTCTCAGCAAGTTTCTCAGCAAATAATCTCTTGGTTTGCAATTGCTTCTTATGAATGTCCATAGTAAAAGCATAAAAGCATCAATATCTAAGTAGCATGCAAAAACTCCAATTAGCGAGAGACTCGGACCATTTGTAAGCCCATTACGTGCCTCTAAAGCAGATCTTTCACTGTTTATCAAAGACAACTGGACTTTATAAATGAAAATAATGCATTTTAATTAAAGTCATTGTACACTGCACAATGATAATTAATCAAAAATAACTTCAACTTAAGCTTAACTAATATCAATAGAAAGAAGATACAGTATGTTTTTAACAATCACACTGCACCAATAATAATCAAATGCACCAAGTGTTTGTGTATATCATGATATATTTCCCATATGGAGTAGTTCAATTCAGAAACATATCTGTCAATACAATCATTTGCTGTTCTGTGTGCATCAGTTCAATTTCCAGTAAAAAAAAAAAAAAAAAAGGACCAATTTTTGGTTTAGCCAGAGCAGCAAGCCCCTAATAATGACCCACATAGTGTACAGTTGCATTAAATGCAATTTTCTTGAGTCTCTATATCATTAATCTCTATCAAGTAAAATATCAATATTTCATATTTCTAAAATCCTTGCCAAATGGTTTCCAAAGCCATCATTATCAGTTTTATAAAATACAGTAATATTTCATAACTTCAGCACCTTAACAATATGACGTTTAAATTCTAAGTGTGGCAGCATTTTCTCACTTAAAGTGATTGTTCACTCAAAAATGAAAATACAGTCATCATTTACTTCTGATGCTGAACATAAAAGAAGATATTTTGAAGAATGCTTCCACTCTTTTTGTACATATACTAATAAAAAAAATAAAAAATAGAAATAATATATATATATATATACATATATATATAAATATTACATTCATACATATATACTGTATATTATATATATATATATATATATATATATATATATATATTAGGGGTGTAACGGTACATATATTTGTCCTGAATCGTTACCGACATCACGGTTCAGTTAATGCAGTTGCGGGTGATAGACTTCAATCCAGAAGGGGGCGTGTGTGCAGTAATGCTACCAGTAAAAAGCACAGAAGAAAAAGAAGAGATGATCAATCGATGTGTGTTTACATGTAATCTCTCAATCAGTGTTTCAACTGTCGAAAGACATCAATAAAACAGCTTGAGAATAATATCTCACGTAGCATTACATTTACCTCAGGCAAGTCCACAGCATGTTACTGTAGTTCACTAGAGAAATGAACTCTAGAGAGAACTCTCATTTCGCATATATATTCACTATATTAGCCTTTTCATTCATGTATTATAGCACATCACTCTGGGGCACATCACTCAGGGGTCCCTGCTCTCTGCACCAAGGGGTCTGACAAAAATGGAGAGATCAGAACCTACTTTAGAACACAAAGGACCACTTCAGATTAGAAACAAAATCAAGATTGACATGCAATAACACTCATATCCCAAGATGCTCTATACGTATTTCAATCATTACCTCATGACTTGAAGTAATATGAATATTAATACAGGAAAGCAAGACTTATCTCAAGTGGGTATCATGAGTACTTGACAAGAACTCTGACGTGCCACAAGTATCCTACTTAAGTACTCTTCATTTGCATCCTCTCAGGAAAAACTAAATCATACCTCTTTCTGGCAGTGAAGTTCTCCCAAAGAAATGGATGTCCTTATTTAAAAGAAGGCCTTTACAATACACTTTCTCTTATGTGTAGTATAATGAACAATGCTTAAGATTCAAGACAGTTCTGTTCATGAATGGAGGGGTTTCATCTCTATTAAAGTCTAGATAAAGAGCTCAGGCCTGGAACTGGGCCTAATACAGATTGCAAGGAAACTTTGTAAAAGATTGTGTGACAAAGAGCACTGAGCATGGGAGGTAGGCTAATAGTTATATGTGCAAGGGTGAATTTACACCATGTTTCTATAATTATTTATTATTAACAGTTCTAGTACGAAGCAGTGCTGCTGGGAACATGACAACCTGAAGGATTCTTGGATAATTGGTTTGTGAAGCTACCTGTGAGTCTTATGTGAGAGGCGATTGTGGATCTGGCTATTGTGAGGAGAGTTACTTTTATACAACAACTTTAATAGAGTATTTCTATAACTTCATCCACAATACATATCACTAGCAAAGCCTAGCAACTAGCTTAGGACATGCTAGCAACAAGGTAAAAAATGCTAGCAAAATGTTAAAGCATGCTAGCTATGTGCTAATTCATGCTATCAAAATGTCAAAAACACACTAGTGACATGCTAATTCATGCTAGCAATGTGTTAAAATATGTTAGCATCATGCTAATTTATGCTTAAACATTCTTGCAACGTGGTACAGTAATTCATGCTAACAACATGCTAAAACATACTAGCAACAAGCTAATTCATGCTAGTAATAAAAACATGCTAGCATAGTTAATTCATGTTAGCAATATGCTAAAATATGTTTGTTAACAACATGTTCAATTGTGCTTGTAACATAATAATTCATTCTAGCAATGTGATAATTCATGCTATCAGCGTGCTAAAACATGCTTGCAACATGCTAAACCGTGCTACAAACGTGAACAAAATGCAAAATAATGCTAGACACATTGTAAGACATGCTAACAACATTATAAAACTTGTTAGCAAACACGATAAAACATGCTAGGAAGTGTATAACTCTTTCAAACTTTCAGACAAGGCTTTGTCAAGCCAACATAAAAGTCCTTTACTTTCCAGTTCATTATTGCTTTTCCTTTACATTATTATTCATACTGTAAATGGGAGACCAGGGCTAATTGACATACTTTTTAATCACAAGCTAGATTTATTCTTTTAAAGTCAGTTTCTATACAGGCACATAAAAAAAAAAAAAAAAAAAAAAAAAAGAGAGAGAGAGAGAGAGAGTTCATTAAGCAGCTGGGTATGTTGTTACACTACTATATGTGTCCATTAAAAATCCTCTTATTTTAGCAAAACTTGATGGTAAAACTACTATTAAAAAGCATTTTTTTTATATATAAAATATAATTTGGTCAACAAATATTATAATTAATGAAAAATTCTAACACATTTATTCAATATTGATAGTTCTTAATTTATTTACCAATATTAATGATATTTTTTATATTAATTTGACTTATTTTACACTGGATTTATATTGATTATGTCTTCTAAATCTAATATATGGAATTTCCATAAGACTGTAATGCTGTGCAAAGGGTGATGTTGACGCTTCATTAATTTCTTCTGGTTCCAGGGAAGCGCTTCTCTCTGTAATTGCAGGAGTGTCTGCATTATCTGCAAAAGTTAACTGATAAGGAGTAGCTTCCTGCCACGGACACTGACTTCTTTGTTTCATTTGTGCTTTAAAGGAGATGTTTGGAGATTGTGTGCTTTTTATATCAGACTGTGAATATCTTCAGATGCTTATTCTCTTTCTTCCTTGGAAGCTTTCATAATAAAGATGTCTCGCACCATCACGCTATGCAGCTAGATTTTTGGCTTAAATAATAGGAAATACAAGAAAATATATTGTGATTTTATTCAGTCTGAATGGAAAATAAAATATGTATCTTCTTTTTCATATTTTTACAGCACCCTGCTCCTCTGATTATTAATAATAACTTGGACTTTCAATGTAACATTAATTTAATAAAAAATTAATTTCTGTATTAATCATAAAAAAAAAATGCATTAATAAAACGTGGACAGTGCAGTATGCCAGTGATATTGTCAGGCTATCACCAGACTAAGCTCAATTTAAAAATGAACATTGGTCTGGGGAGTTTGCTATGTATTTTTTACTGCACAAGAGGCGTGATCAACGAGCAATTATTCACGCAATTGGATAGTCCTTCAACCAATCAGATCAACGATCCGGGTGACGTACTTTGCAGAGCGACGCGAAAACTCCAGACAGGTTTAGTTTGTAGCATTGAGCAGCGGTTTGCAGAAGCAGCAATGGCATCAAGCGATTTTTGCAAGTTGTGCAGAAAAAAACATGAAAGTGAATGGTATTTACACCCACTCGAGCGATTTAAACTAAAGAAGTCATTCAGCATCGTCGAGAGGTTAAAAGGAATTGGATGGATGGTTGTGCTTCGCCAATAGCGAGCAAGGTGGATAAAGCCAGTCTGTGATTGGTTCCCGCAAAAGTGTAACAGAAGCAGTAGAAATGAATGTACGGGTTTCCTGAGTTGCCGGGCGAAATCAAATCGCCGGCAGATCAGGCTGGGTTTACCCAGTCTACCAGTGATAGGCTTATGTTCAGTGATATGGAAATAAAACAAACATGATACTTTAGATTTACTATGTGAATTTATATTCCTCATCAGCAAGCTACTCCTAATCAGTTACCTTTGAAGACAATGCAGACACTCTTACAGAGAGAAACGCTCACTGGTTCCAGCAGAAATTAATGAAGCTTCAACATCACCCTTTGCACAGCATTACAGTCATAGGGCTATATATATATATATATATATATATATATATATATATATATATATATATATATATATATATATATATACACACACTGTAAAACTCAGTAAGTACTGGCTATATATATATATATATATATATATATATTTATATATATACATACTGTAAAACTCAGTAAGTACTCAAAACATTTGAGGAAACTTATTACCTCAAAAAATTAAGTAAACTAATTTTTTTTTAAGTTAGTAGAACTTACATTTTTTGTGACAAGTGGGGCGGAGCAGAGAGCCGTGGAAGCGGAGCAAGGCCAGTGTGGTGCACGGGTGTCTCTCATTAACAATCATCATCCATTCGCTCCCACAGTTCTCAGCTTCGCCCAACTCATCATAATGTTTATTTATACAGTCTGATGCAAAACAGCTTAGAATTAGAAATCTGCTGCAACTCAACTTAATCATATTAGGTTCAGCTTACTACAATGAAATTTTGAATTCACGCAACTTTTTTTCTATTAAATACAATGAACTTTCATTTGTTAAATTTCTTTTAATTAATATCACTGTTTGGATTTACAGTGTGTATGTGTGTGTGTATATACACTCTAAAAACTGCTGAGTTAAATATGGACAAAACCAAGGATTGGGTTGTTTTCACCCAGCCATTTTTTTTCAACCAATTTTGGATTTATTTTTTTAGCCAGCAATATAGTAATATAGTAAAAGGCGTGTTTTTGCTCACCCTCAAATAGACTTATATTACATCATGTGAAAGTGCCTTTTAACCCAACCTGCTGTTTGTCCATATTTTACCCAGCTTGGGTTTTTTTAACCCAGCATTTTTTAGAGTGTATATACACTATATTGACAAAAGTTTTGGGACGCCTGCCTTAATGTGCACATGAACTTTAACAACATCCCATTCTTAATCTGTAGGCAGTCTCCGCTCTAATTCATCCCAAAGGTGTTCTATCAGGTTGAGGTCAGGACTCTGTGCAAGCCAGTCAAGTTCCTCCACACCAAACTCGCTCATCCATGTCTTTATGGACCTTGCTTTGTGCACTGGTGCACAGTCATGTTGAAACAGGAAGGGGCCATCCCCAAACAGTTCCCACAAAGGTGGGAGCATGAAATTGTCCAAAATGTCTTGGTATGCTGAAGCATTAAGAGTTCCTTTCACTGGAACTAAGGGTCCAAGCCCTTGAAAAACAACCCCACACCATAATCCCTCCTCCACCAAACTTTACACTTGGCACAATGCAGTCAGGCAAGTAGCGTTCTCCTGGCAACTGCCAAACCCAGATTTGTCCATCGAATTGCCAGACAGAGAAGCGTGATTCGTCACTCCAGAGAACACGTCTCCACTGCTCTAGAGTCCAGTGGCGGCATGCTTTACACCACTGCATCTGACGCTTTGCATTGCACTTGGTGATGTAAGACTTGGATGCAGCTGCTCGGTCATGGAAACCAATTCCATGAAGCTCTCTACGCACTGTTCTTGAGCTAATCTGAAGGCCCCATGAAGTTTGGAGGTTTGTAGCTATTGACTCTGCAGAAAGTTGGTGACTTCTGCACACTGTGTGCCTCAGCATGTGCTGACCCCGCTCTGTGATTTTACTGAGTTGCTGTTGTTCCCAATTGCTTCCACTTTGTTATGATACCACTAACAGTTGACCATGGAATAGTTAGTAGTGCTGAAATTTCATGGATGGACTTATTGCACAGGTGGCAACCTATCACGGTACCACGCTTGAATTCACTGAGCTCCTGAGAGCGACCCATTCTTTCACAAATGTTTGTAGAAGCAGTCTGCATGCCTAGGTGCTTGACTTTTATACACCTGTGGCCATGGAAGTGATTGGAACTCCTGAATTCAATTATTTGGAGGGGTGTCCCAATACTTTTGGCAATATATACGGTTTACATTTTGATGAAAAGCCTATAAAAGATCATCTTTTTGGTTCTTGTCTCTGCAAACAAATAATAAATCATCATATCATGGTTAATTTGGTAACAAATTTGAATCGATTGACACCTCTAGTAATAACTGAACATAGAGTGTTTTTACATACTGTATATCAAACATTATTCACTGTTATTTTTGTGCGAGCGGCACACATCCAGAAGCTGGATATGGAGGTAAATATATGTATTTGCTTTTCTGTGTAGCGGTATTTGTGTGCCCTGCTTGCTGTGCATCTGTATTTATAGGAGCCTCTCACTCTGCACAAGTACTTCTGTGCATTTGTCCCTCTGTGTACAGGTGTGTGTTTGGTCTTTCTCTGTCATGTCCCTGAGGGCTGAGAGCTGGCAGCAGAGGGCCAGCGCGAGCGAGAGCGAATGCTCATTATTTAGTCCTCCAGAGGCCTGTCCACTGTTGCAACAACAGCTTCTCTCTGGGCCCGCAGCAGCCTGACTGACCCCATGTCTGCTGTTTATGGAGAAATCACTTCATTAGCACGGTGCTATGCTCAACAGACATAAGGGTGCGCCATCTGCCTCTCAATCACGGCCAAGGTTAAACGCGCTTACCTCTGGTCAAAATCGGGCTTGGGATGGAGCTTAGTATTTTCATTATTTTCATTACGCCGTCGCATTTAGAACAATAAGTGTTCAATGTATCTGAAAGAATAAACAAACAAACATGGTTGCGTCTGAAAGCAAACAAGCCTCCTTTAAACAGCCTATCCTTTTGGCAGTCATGACTTGTTCGGCTTCACACCAGCAAAGCAGAGCACTTTAGGTGCCACAGAAGCACACAGGTTAGCCTGTAGCTAAGTGGGCCCGGTAATATGGCTAATTGTCTTACCTGCTCAAATGAGGGAGTCCATTAGCAAAGGCCGTAGCCTATCCCTGGAGCTCTGATTCAGCAAGGCAATTAAAAACAGCATTTTAAAAAGTGCTTTTTTTGCCAGAAATGTCCTTTGCTAAACTAATAACGTGGAGAATAAAAGGCTGGCAAAACATAATTTCATCGTCGCTAACTAGCAAGGCAAAGGAAATTGGCATCTTAAAAGCATATAGTGTGGAAACGCAGACGAACGCGCTCATAAACATTTTTCCTCGGCTAAAGATGGCTGAAGCAATTTGTTGAAAATGATACAACAAATTGGATTACACAATAATCGTCAGGCACTTTGTGACGGCGATAATGAAGAAGAATGACCCTTTGGAGTGGGATTGGGAAGAGCAAACAGTAGCTTCTCAGTTTACACAGAGCATAATGATCATTAGAGAGAAGGAGTGGAGCTCCTCACAGAACCCTCCACGTCTTAACGAGCGCTGCTAAAAGCGCACCGCCACCGCACTGGATGGCTTATATTAAAATGAAGAAAAGGTTAGGTGATTTTTAGCCCCATCCCTGCGAGTCTAATTTAATCCTCCAGGGCCCTTTTCAATAAGACGTGATGCATTACTTCTCGCCTGTCCCTAATTAATATCGTATCATTTATTATTAGGAGCTTTGATTCGCTGGCTCCCCCCTCTGTTTATTTCCAGCTCATCTGCCAAAGATCTCAACTGAGGCTTGTGGAAACGCTGGGTAATACAAATAATATTTTACGCCTCAGTGACGGCCGTTTGCAGCCAGGAGGAGAGTTAATCATTCTCTGAGGGATGATGGGATTGGAAATATCAAGGCAGAGCCAATGAGGTTATTCTTATCAAAAAGTCAAATGAAATCAGATACTGAGACAATTACAGAACCTGGGACACAAAGGACTCAGCACTGGTCAAAGCTGATGCCAGAACGGTGGATTTTTATCATATGTTAGTTTGCTCATCCCAGCCATTGATTAAAAGCTATCCCCGGTGTGTGTGTGGATACAGTGAGCGCTCCATCTCCATACAAATCTCCATTTACTTGAGGCCCAATTACACACCGACCGAGCAGGAGAGAGAGCAAGAAAGGAAGATGGCACGAGTGAAGGAAAGGGAGAGGGAAAATAAGACGGAAAAAGTTGCCTCAGCACCACTGAGCAGGCAGCACAGGGAGAGCTCTAATGGCCCTGACCACATGATTGGATGCAGAAATGCAATGTACAAATTAATGACAACACATATCATCGGGTTGAATCCAGCACTGCATATGATCAAAATGCATTGTTTCTTAAAGTGAACGTGAAACGCAGCTTGCAAACTATTGTACTTCTATATTTGGATATATTTCAAATTAAAATGGACATTCAAAATAAGTAGATCATGACTAAAAAATAATATACAATAAATTAATAATAATAATTAATTAATTTATAAAAATAAATTGTTAAATGTTAATTAGTTTGTTTTAAATTTATTCTAAAAATCATTATAATTTATTAAAGCTGTAGTCCATAAGTTTTGCCTCTTTATCGCCATCTCTGTTTGAAACCTGCAATTGACCCTTCGCAAAGACCCGCCCCCCTTAGTAATTCTTACTTTGTCCGACAAGCCATGGCGCTGTCATGACACACAGAGTGAAAAATATATTGCGGAGCAAAGAGGACACTGACAACACGTCGACAGACTTATGATATTAAACAAAGTCCCAGCTTTCAAACTATGTAATTTTTTTAAGAAATTCGAACAATAAAAACCGTTTTGTGGCTCTTTAATGTGTCGTGACAGATTGCTGTATTCAATAGTGATGTGCGGGTCGGCTTTTTTTCCAACCCGCGGGTCCCGCTTTTATGAAGTTATTTGGCCCGCCCCAGCCCGCCCTGCACCATTGTATCTATGAACACAATTCGTTCAATTTCACGTTGTGTTTTCCTCCTATATTAAACCGCTATAAAGAAAAAGCTTAACGTCGTTTAATGTAGCCTAAGTCAGAGATCAAATATCAAATTCTGCACAAAACAATTATTCTATATAGTATGCTTTATTTATATGGTATTTACTAAGTATGGTTTGTTAATAACACTGCCTTAGTAAATTAAGCAACGTTAAGCTCTTTCACATTAAGCGTTTTATATATCCCTTACAGATTTGAATAGGACAACCGTTTACAGCCTACGCTACATAACCACTGAACTTTTGTTTTATTTTTTCACACGGAAATGTTCATTTACCGTTTTTATGTTCACTGTGCAAAAAGGAATGGCATCCACTGTACCGGGGTTTAATCTATTTTGCCTAGACTCCACCTGCGCTTGCTTGATGCGCTTGTGGCCGTGATAAAGAGAATAATTTCTGACACATTGGCAAGCACAGGAAAGGCGACTGACTGCGACTACAGGAAGCTTAGAATGTCCTCTCCGTCCCAGAAGAACTCAATGTAGCGTTTTATTTTGTTTTATTTCTCCGTCTTTGTTGTCGTGGCGGGAGCTGCTTGGCGTGCCGCTTTTGTGACGCCAAAGGTTTGGGGACATCACGCAAGTTACGTTACGGCCTTCGTAATAAAATATGAAAATAGATATTCCCAAATATTTAATATTATGCTATAGGGAATTGCTCGCAACATACATGGATTTTTTTTTAATGACCCGCCCCAACCCGCCCCGCAAATAAAGTGACAATTTCTTAACCCGCCCCAACCCGACCCGCGGATTACCCACGGGGTCCACGGGTTATGAGACGACCCGCGCATCACTAGTATTCAAACGCGGAAAGACGTCAGTACACACCATTTTCAAATTCAAGTCCACCGAGGTTAATCTTCTAACTCCTGAATGCTTTGTCGGACAAAATGACGGATTCTGTATTATGATTGGTTAGATCCTTTGTCAGTGAAACTCTGCCACTTGCAGCATCTTCACATGCCATATAGCTTACTAGCTGGGACTCATTGTAAACAGACGTGATGTAATGACGCAAATATGAACGGCGGCATGCTTGAATTTCCAGTGTAAACCTACCAGTACCACCAGAATTATAAAACATTATTACAAGCTTTCTGTTGTGAATTGGGCTAAGGTAAGGAGGTAGTTTTAAACACTGGCTGGTTATGTACTTGCTCAAAAAAAAAAAAAAAAATACAGACTGCAGCTTTAAAGGGATAGTCCACCCAAAAATGAAAATTTGATGTTTATCTGCTTACCCCCAGTGCATCCAAGATGTAGGTGACTTTTTTTCTTCAGTCAAACGCAAATTATGATTTTTAACTGCAACCGCTGCCGTCTGTCAGTCAAATAATAGCAGTAGATGGGAACTTCAACTATAACAGTAAATAAAACTTGCTTAGACAAATCAAAATTAAACCCTGCGGCTCGTGACGACACATTAATGTCCTAAGACACGAAACGATCGGTTTGTGCGAGAAACCGAACAGTATTTATATAATTTTTTACCTCTAATACACCACTATGTCCAACTTCGTTCAGCTTCATGTTAGTGAGGTCAAAAAACGCGTTCTGGTGACGGAAGTGATGTCTCGCCCATATACTTCAATGATCGCGAGACATCACTTCCGTTGTCAGAGCGCAATCAGACCTCACTAGCCGGAAGCTGAACGAAGTTGGACATAGTGGTGTATTAGAGGTAAAAAATTATATAAATACTGTTCGGTTTCTCGCACAAACCGATCGTTTCGTGTCTTAGGACATCAATGTGCCGTCACGAGCCGCAGGGTTTCATTTGGATTTGTCTATGGAAGTTTTTTCGACTCTTATTGTTCAAGTTCCCAATCACTGCTATTATTTGACTGACAGACGGCAGCGGTTGCAGTTAAAAATCATAATTTGCGTTCGACTGAAGAAAAAACGTCCTCTACATCTTGGATGCACTGGGGGTAAGCTGATAAACATCAAATTTTCATTTTTGGGTGAACTATCCCTTTAACAAATGGTAAGTTAATAGAACATAGGTTCAATTTTAAATTCATGTTGATTTTAATTAAAACATGTTATTTTTGCTGTTTTGTGTATTAAACACAGTCTAGTATCGATTGTTTAAACATAATTGTCTGTTGAACAATTAAATTACCTTCCATTTTGCTGACTTGTGTGAATTGCAGCATACTGGAAAACCACACAATGTACACGTTACAGAATATCACAGTTCACAATTTTGTCCAGTTTCTCACAAACACGCACACACACATGAATGCACACATACATCTGCCTCTCACACAAGAAAGGAGCAGCAGCCTCTTAGCAGAAAGGTGAAGCGAGGGACAAACCATCAGAAAGCAGTGGGACAGTTGTCTGACAGGACCACAAACTGACAAGCTGAATAGATCTCTCACCCTCACTCTCTTTCTTCTTCTTTCATGCCTCTCTCCCTTCTTTTCTCTATCTTTTCTCCTCCCTCAGCTGTCTCCTCGCACCTCGCAATCACTAATCATACAAGCCTCACCTCTGCCGAGAGGACAGTAGGATGAAGGAAGAAGCTGACAGCACAAACTGTCAGCACAAGGCGTGTGAGCTGTAGCCGACAGCAAGGATGTTTAGATTTCTTCAACACCTTGCAAAAACTGTAAAACACAGTAGAGCATAGCTTCTGACAGCAAGTGCTATAGGGGAGAGATACGAGGCAAAACAACAACTGACCAAACAATATGTGCTGAATCTCCTGCACCGTGGAGTACTGTAGGTTATGAGTCAGAGTTTCTGGTGCATTTTTCTTCAACTCTACATTGGTGTTGTTTCTGAATCAACTGCAAGTATTAAACTTTATTATCAAAGGAGGGACGTTAAAAGTAAAGTGTAGTCGTAAATTAAAATTTTGAAATTCTGTCATCATTTACTCACCTTCATTATCGTTACAAACCCAAATTACTGAGATATTTGTCAATGCATGCTCAACTATTAATTTAATCAAAAATGAATTTAAAACACTTTTTTTAACATACATTTCTTACATGATGAGCATGTTTTTCATTTCTGAATTAAAATTCCTCAAAAAAAAAAAAATGTCAGTGTGATACAAGTGTCCTATCATACTGAAGAGAAAAGATTATTAAAAGAATTAACTTATTTCAAGAAAACACTTAAATAGTTTGACCTAAATGGTTATTATAACTAGAATGAGTCCTAAAACCTAGAAACAAGTTAGTATTTTTGAACTTTTTTTCCATTGCCCCAAAGTTATTTAATTTCAATTTTGTTTCATTTAAGTTGGCATGAAATGGAAGTTGCAATGTCTTTTCTTCCCTGTTGTGATGTATATCTGTGTGAAATGGCTTTTTGAACAAGAGAAAACTGTAGGACAGGACTTGATTTTGTCCTTAGTGGTGGTGACTATGAAGTTTATTTATAGCCAAACTACAAACCCGATTCCAAAAAAGTTGAGAAACTGTACAAATTGTGAATAAAAACAGAATGCAATGATGTGGAAGTTTCAAATTTCAATATTTCAATACAACATAGATGACATATCAAATGTTTAAACTGAGAAAATTCTTATCATTTTAAGGGAAAAATAAGTTGATTTTAAATTTCATGGCATCAACACATCTCAAAAAAGTTGGGACAAGGCCATGTTTACCACTGTGTGGCATCCCCTCTTCTTTTTATAACAGTCTGCAAATGTCTGGGGACTGAGGAGGCAAGTTGCTCAAGTTTAGGAATAGGAATGTTGTCCTATTCTTGTCTAATACAGGCTTCTAGTTGCTCAACTGTCTTAGGAGAAAAATTGCACAGCAAAGAAAACTAAATATTACAAAATGGTTAAACAATTACAGAAATTTTATTCATTTTAAGGTTTCAAAGTGTAGTCTCTTTTAACATTATGTAATCCCCCGAAACGAGTTTGCAGCACGATTTAAAAAAATATATATTTTGGAGTGGGCGAGGGTGGGGGGTCAGTAATTTTTTTTATCAATAAAATGTTCCCAAATGAACCAAAAAATGATGTGGAATATTTTTATTTATCAGATCATCAGATCATGTCGAACATACGTGCGCAATGTGAGTCAAGTGTTGCATCAGTCTTTTTGTGTGATGGAAACGCCTGATGCCTTGCATACAATTTTATGATTTTATTCAAACAGATACAGAATATAAATACTCAGGATGTTAAAATATGTTCTCAGAATTGTACACTGATTATTTATGGACAGGTTATAGAGTCAGTCACAGCATTCCTCAGCTACGATTCAAACACAGGGCGGGGGTTTGAAGTTAGCAGTTCCCCCGCCAAATGCGAGCCATCTCTGGCACGAGATCCAGTGTATTATAATATTTAAGTAAAATGAATCAACCCATTATGCTGGGTTAAATAAACAACCCAATTTGCTGGGTAAAATTACCCAGCCAAGTGTTTTTTATTTCTCAAAATATCAGATAATTCAAACTTTTTATGGTTTTATCGCTTAATGAGATTTATGAATTAATTATTCAAGATATTTGTGAAAAAAATATATATATTTGAGAATATTTTTTAAAGACTAAGATGTGTCATTAAAAAAGAAAAAAAGAAATGATTGTATATGCTAACTTATATACTATAACTTATATATATATATATTCTTTTTTTGGTGGAAAACAGAAGGAGATTATATATATATATATATATATATCTCCTTCTGTTTTCTACAAAAAAAAGAAAGTCACAGAGTTATGGAAAGACATGAAGGTGAGAAGGTGAAGACAGATGTTTCATACTTAGGTGAACCATTCCTCTAATTCAAATAAGACAAGGGGAAGGGAAAATATGCGGTAAAAATAGGATCCTCTCACCACAGGGCAAAACGATCTTGACGATATCTAAACTAAGCCTGCTATTCCCTGCAGAACAGGTGGTAAACACACTATATCCACATTACAGCCATAATGCTTTTTATAGCCTGTCTGCAAAGCTGAAGAACTGTAATGGGGAGTGAGTTATGACAATAATAACTCTGTCTCTTCATAATCAGGTAATCAATTCAATCTTCTGCCAATTGTCTCAGACAAATGCTTCTTCCGCATCCCCTGTAGAATGTAATTGAAGGGTTCTGTCGTTATTGACTCATGTAGAGTAAACACCTGTGAGGTCGTCATCTGTTGTTGTGGGTGTCCATTAATTTCAGATGAGTAAGATTAACAAGGTGTATGTAAATTCATATTTTGCCCCACTTGAAACTTCTTTATACAACTTGAGGTCTCATTACTAGCATTAACCTACAGACATATCATTGGAATGCATTTTTTAATAAAACCTTAATATTTATTATCCCACGAATAAAAACAACTTGTTAGTACACATAAAGACGGTTTTCTTTGGGGGAATAAATATGATAGATTATATTGTAGATGGAATTAGTAAAATATTTTGGTCAAACCTTAGCTTAGGGTCCAATTCTCAGTAGTAACTAACCATTAACCATGACTTTTGCCTCAATAAACTCCTAATTACTGCTTATTAATAGTTAATATATCCTAGTAATATGCAACTATAGTGAGAATTGGACCCTAAAGTGTTAGCACATTTTATTTATCTCTAAACATTTTATGAGCTTTTAACAGGGAGATATAAAAAGACAACAGAAGTTGATGTGTCCGCCTCTCCAGGCATAAGCGATGGGATCTTTTCCTGCAGAGGAAATGCTAAGCTGTGGGAGAGATGCAAGGAGCAGGGAGCTGTATTGATCGGAGCTTTAGCAAAATCTACCGTTGCATCTGTGCCAATGAGAGGAAGAAAAATTAGATCAAAACCTTCTGTCCGCGATTGAATCATGCTGGTGTCACTCAAAAAAATCTCTAAGAGTGAGGCATGGCTCCAAAGAAATCAATATGGCATGGATAGATATTAATGTTTGGTATTATCAAATCCAATTGAAATCACATTGAACAGAAGAGACCTAATCGTTTTATTAACAGTTTATACTCAAAGCATGTTACAAGTCTCTTCCATCTTTTAAAAGACGAACCCACTAGCATTGAAAACAGCCATTGTCAAAGTCATTCGGCTAAAAATGAGAATCTGTATTGATCTGGGCTTTCAGAGAACAACTGTGTAGGACCCTCTTGTAAATCAGAGAGATGAAAGCATGACAACAATTGGACAATGACAGACTTTTAGTGTTTTCTTTAAACAATTGTGTGTCAGTGGTCAATATTTTCTTCTTTGACTGGGTTTGACCCAAAGAGATTTTTAAGAAAACAAAGATGTGCATCGCAACCCTGGGATTTTGCTGCGGTTGTCAGAGTGACAAGTTTATTCTGCTCATACACAGCAGAGGATCAAAGATACTCAGTGGATGATGGCGAATCACACAAGAAAACACGATTCTTGCGTACAAATAATGCATAGTCCTTTTTGCAATGTGAAGATGATGTCATTGTTTTCCACATTTTATTTTTATCATTTCAGGGTCACTGAGGTCTGTCTGTGAAAAACCTGCAGCACAATGGAGACACAAACATGGCTAGCCCTTACCTGAGGCAGAAACACACTGCAGAATTCATGACAGATCACTGTTGTGTATAGCTAACTTCATAAGGCTCAGGGTTTGATCGATTGGCATGGCCCAGTTAGCTCCTGTTGGCAGATGTTGTAACTACACCTTTTTGGCATTGATGGCTATTTAAAACATGCATACACTGTAGGATTTATTTTGAAACAATGTTCACTCCGAAATTGCTAGCAATTTTCACAATTAATTACAAGTAACACTAAATTAAACATGACATTTTGTAGTAAAAAGACTAAAATAGTGTTGTTCTGTTTAAAAACAATGCACACAATCTAATGGATTCATTTAAATCGTAAAGGACATTTATAAATATTCATTGGCTTAATTAATCACTTTGCCTGTAGATTTATCCATTATTGCAAAAGACTGATACTGTAACGTTCTTAATAATGAAAAAGCTAGATGAGGTCAAGATTTGAAACAAACAGACTTTGCAGAGATTGACAAAATCAGTTTAAAGGGTTATAGTTCACCCGAAAATGAAAATGCTGTCATTAATTACTCACCCTCATGTTCTTCCACACCCGTAAGACCTTCGTTCATCTTCAGGACAAAATAAAGTTAATTTTGAACAAATCCAATGGCTTTGTGAGGCCTGCATTGCAAGCAAGTTAATTTACACTTTCGATGCTCAGAAAGAGACTTAAGACATATTTAAAACAGTTATTGTGAGTACAGTGGTTCAACCTTAATGTTATGAAGCAACGAGAATACTTTTTGTGCACCAAAAAAAAAAAAAAAAATAGGTGATTTCAAAATGCTGCTTCATGAAGCTTTGAAGCTTTACCAATCTTTTGTTTCAAATCAGTCATTCGTAGTGTGTATTAAACTGCCAAAGTCATGTGATTTCAGTAAACGAGGCTTTGTTAGGTTATAAGTGTTTAGAAATTGCAACGGTTCACCACTGGGTGGCAATGATCTCTATGAACGCATGAATCAAGCTCAAACCGGTGCGCAATGTTTTGCTACGGTTTCCAGGTTGAACGACATGTTTCCTGGAAATGGTGTGCAACAGGGTTTGAGATACGTTTTCTCTTGTTTGGTGTGCGTGTCAAAATTGTCAGCCCAATCAGCAACAACATGCATATTAGCCACGTGGTATTAAAGAGACAGCTCGCACAAAGTAAAGTCGTTTACAAATGTGTCTGCTGTATCTCAGTGTACGCAACAATTAAAGATATTAGAAGACATGTTTGTCGTAAGAGTTTTATAGTAAAAATATAGCATATAAATTCTTCGAAAAGAACACAAAGAATGGCCTTCTCAGCTGCCATAGTTGCAACTCTTGCATCATCAGAACAGGGTGTTCAACGTTTTGTCAGGGCTGAACGCAGCCCGGTCTCTATAATCATTTTTATACATTTGTAGATGTTTTAATGAGACATTAAAAAGAATAATATTAGTTAATAGTCTCTTATTGACCTGTTTAGCAGAGCCATCCACAAACAAAACAAGCCCTGAAAATTGATAAAAAAGGTATTTTATATATACACTTGATATTTAATCTTATTATATGATTTATAGATTTAACTTTCAATAAAACATTTGCAATGGGTTTGTAAAATGTGTTTATTTGCATGAGTTTTTATAGCAGGATTCGAACCCAGTCGCAAACACTATCCACTCCCCAACACACTTCCTTGTTTGGCACAGACAACATGAATGTTTAAATTTGTCAACGCTCGTCTGAATCGCTGTCAAGGTTATTTCAGATCAGATGAACACATGCAAGTGACCACTATGTCTCATTGTGGAGACGTGGCGAATTGTTTCGAATCCTTGACACAATTCGGTTCATTTAATTCAACTGTTTCAGTTTCACAAAGCCTCTCTGCCCATCACTAGTTCACATAGTTTATTGCCCCCCAGTGGTGAACCATTGAAATTTTGAAACTATGGAGGCCTTACCGAGCCATCGGATTTTATCAAAAATATCTTAATTTGTGTTCCGAAGATGAATAAAGGTCTTACAGGTGTGGAACGACATGAGGGTGAGTAATTAATGACAGAATTAATGTCATTTTTGGGTGACCTAACCCTTTAACAGTGGTTTGTTCTGTGTGGTTTATCCAATCCACCACAATAAATCTGTGACAGGAGAGGACTTTTAAAACACAGTTCATCTATATTTTTGAGAACAGGGTCTGTCTAAGTCTCCATGGTGACAGGTTTATTAGGTAAAGACATGTTTTTAAACCTTTTGCTAGGTCTTTGGTTGAGGACCTAATAGATCATTACTGAGCTTTGTGATTCACTCTTTGCAGGCTATTATAAAAAAGACATAGCTGGATGTGGAGAAGATATAAACATTTCTACTCCAGGAGGAACTACCCATACTTAATGTGCGTTTTGCATTTCTGTTTAGGATTTAGGTGAGTCAAATCTGTGATCCATGGTTCATGAAATTCAAATCTGTGGTCTTGTCAACAGCGTGAGATGTTCTTTTCCCTCTTCCCTGTCATCACTGCTGCCTCCAGTTCAAACATAAGAGTGTGAGAAGTTTATCTCAAAATTGGTGGTTTTACAATAATTCTATGTATATATATATATATGTATTATATTTAAATACTAAGAATTTTAACCTCCAACAAATTATTTTTGAGGATAAGGCACTTGAATTCCTAGTAATGTGTTTAGCAGCATAATAAAGATCTTTTGTGCTGTTAGAGAGCCAACTGTACTCAGCACTATTTTTGTCCGACTGTTGAATAATACAACACATGTTGAGTTGTGTTTGTCAGGCAAAAAGCAGAAGGCAAAACCAGACCACCTACTGCATAAAACATTGCATTAAGCTAAATACAAGGTACCAAGGAAGAAATGAATATTAATATACTCAGGGGAGCGCAGGTGGTGTAGAGCAAATATATGAAGCGTTGAGGTATAAGGTGCATTTTTAAAGTGTTATCGATGTGAAATCTTGATCGTGATAATGGAATAATCAAAAGCCATAAAAAGTAACTTAAAAATGTAAGTAAGGAACAGGTGAAATATAATGACACTAGTGTTACTTTTGGGAGTCATTAAAATAAATCTCTCATTGATCCCTCATTGATTCTGCGAGTGTTAGCAAAAAACACATCTATATTTGGCAAGTCTATGTGTGTTCTAGATTATATAGTTTATATATTTATCACTATTTAATCAATAAAGAAACAAATAAATACAGTTTTGTTCAAAATTAGGTGTTTGTGTTGTGAGAAAGGTATTCCACAGTGAATTTGTCTTAATAACCTAAGTCTAAATATAGCACTTTTAGTCAAATGCCTATTTATACCACTATAGCAGTTGCAAAAAAAATGTGGGGTATTTCACACAGCTCGGGGACTTATACCCGTACTATGCATGGACACCATAATAATAATAATATATAACAAATAGTGTAATAACACACCCTGTCACCAATTAAACACATGACTGAAAGCCTATCATTAAATCTCAAGTAGCACAATAAAACCCATTATCTGAAAGGAAAAGTCGACATTGTGCAGAATGCATATCAACAACCATATGTTATTAATGAATAATGTACACTGAGTGGTGTGAGACAAGGATTTGGAAGTGGAAAACTATTACATTGACTGGCACGCCATCATTGGTACTCTAGAAGCAAATAGCCATAATAATAATAATACCAACGGCAAATTGCTTTGGTTTTACCTATGATTCCAAACATATTTTGAGCACAAAATGTGTCAACAAAAAAATGTCACTCATCAATTTGTATTAGCCAAAATTGTCAGTATATACTTAAATACAATGGTGCTAATTAGTGATGCTCTGTTAAATAGAAATGTGCGACATTCATATATTCTTCAGATGGTCAGTGTGAACCCTTTGTAAAACTGACTCAAAAATAGACTTAACGATATCAATTACCTGCTTGGAAGGTCATAAGCCTTTAATTTATTTCAATACAAAAACTGACTGTAACACCTGAGAAACGCATTAGTGCTTGACAGACAACCTTCCTGGAGATTTTATTAAGAACAGTGAGCCAATATAGTGTAGCAGTATTGCACATCAAAACAGCATGACTTCTAAAAGCCCTGACAGCCCTGAAGTCAAGTAAAGTGTTGCAGGTCTATATTTTTAATCATTTGACAGCTCATAATTAAGCTAAAACACCTTCTATATAAGATTTCATCTTCTTTTATTGTTTGACATAGCATACACTGTAGCCTATTAAAGCAGTAGTTGTGTGATGATAACAGATGACACAAGAATGACTACATTTCCTTTGCACTGAAAACAGTGGAAGTATCTTGGACACAATGATTTAATAGCTATTTGCAGTATCACATAGAGGCCAGATTCCATTCTTACTTATTTAAATAATTTTCATTAGTGAGACATTTATGTAAAGCTTCTTAAGGGGCATGATGCTGGGACAGGGCCTGGAGCAGCCCACGGTTAAGTGCCTCGCTTAAGGGCACAACAGAGGAGGGAATCTCAGTTATTCTCCACTTCAGTCACCTCACCTGCAAACGAAACTGGAATGTGTGTGTGTAGCATACAGTATATTCACCTCCACAAGGAAAATGTGCTCAAATGCACAAAATGCTCATTGTTTCCTAAATTCAGCATGTCAACATTCAGTCAAGACCATTTACCCTTAACTAAAATCAGCCCTCCAGCCATTCACTAAGCATAGAGCATCCCATACTGTTGGAATGAAGTGTAGATTTTCATGTGCTCATAAAATTCTAAGAAAATGATTGGATATTATTATATGGGCTGTAATTAAGTTTGACATTGTAAAGTATCTTTTATCTGCTGTTAAATATTAGATTATGGAGTAACATGATAAAAAAAAAAAAAAAAAAATGCAGAAACTGGCAATTAGAATTGAGACATTTCCAAATTCACAGTATGACATTTATCAAATGAATATCAATGAAAACGTGCAAACATAAATTTTAGTAACATTTATTTTAAAACTATCCCAACACATCCGACTTCCAAAGACATATGTTAGAAAAAAAACTTGTCTAAATATGGAGCATGGCAACAGTTGCTAAGGTAGAATTGGTCAAAATACTTTTAAGGTGGGCCAGTTTCTGCAACAGTACATTATTAAGCACAGAATAGAACACAAAGGAAAAATAGTACTTTTCTCAAAAGAAGCCATGATGGGAAAAAAAAAAAGTGTTCCTTTTCGAATGGAACTCGACACTGCGTCACAGCCATAGACTGTAAAAAAATATGGACGTAGCGTCCGTGACGTCATCCATAGAGTTCTGAACAGCAGTTGACGCGTAAATGAGGCCGCGGCCATCTTAGCTGCATGTCACCGCACGTCACTTCCGGATAACTGAAAATGGGCAAAGAGGCAGGGAGGTGGTTTGAGCTGATATGACTGGTTGCTGAAACCACGCCCGTCTAGCTTGACGTGACCATGTTAGCAGGCAAAGGAGCTATCCATCTATCTTAGATAAAATATTAATGAAGTTTTATCATCAGAACGTTCTAAAGGTTTACTGTCAATCTACAGTGTTTTTTTAAGATATAGATCCTCCAACCCTGTTGGGTGTGCAAATAACAACATGGAAAATCAAATGGGACTTCATACCTTTATAATGAAATAGAGATCGTGAGATGAATCCAATCTGTGGCACTTGGGTAAAATATGACTGTCCATTGCAAAACAAAAAAACATGTCACATTTCTTCTGAAAAATCTGCTCTCTGTCATCGTTCTTCAAGAAAGGATGCAATCTGAACAGCCTTTATGTTGTAAAACTGTATATGATCGTATCTAACAAACAAATGAGCCTGTGTCCAAAGTATATTTTTTTCAAAATAGTGCAGCAGTTTTAGTTATAATATCCAAGCAGTGCTGTCGGATTTTGATATCCTCCCGCCATTGTCATTGTAGTAAATCTCACAACCAAAACTTTCAGCCAATGCCACGATCCAACAACGTGTGTTCGGTTTCTTCCGCATGCATGCACATCTACACAGACACATATCAGTCTCGAATATTATGCAGCAAGCCATATTTTATAATTGTATAAAATAATCGAGAAAAAAAATGGCTGAGATGCCAAATTCAGCGGCAGCTGAGGTAAAGTGACAACTCACAGACAGCAGCGCAATCTACCTGTCATTCAAGTGACCACTCCCTTGATTATGCAGAACTTTAAGGCTTAATATAATTTAAACGGATAAGTTATAAAAAAATTCACCCCCCTCAGAGTTGTCATGAAGGGCAAAAATAGCAGTATAGACCAAAACCACAATTTGAACCAACTTGTAAACATGTTTTTTTCTGCTATAAACTTGGCCAATTTAAAATGGGACTCTATGAGATTCTGCTCTCTTTTGGAGCCTGTCCCTAGCGGCCAGTCGATGAATCGCAGTTTAAGTTACTTCTGTATTGGCTTCACGAGAGAAAGGGGGAGGTTGTCGCTTGGTCACAGCGTTGACATTCTGGAAATGCTTCAGCGTGACTGGTGTCTGATGCATGTGTGAAAACACACCAATCATGAATAGCTTACGTGAGGTCAAGTGGCGAAGCATAACCATAAAAGGAATGTTGAAATGTTGTATCACACGGCTATGTCAGGGAATCCCCAGCTTCTTTGTCTTCAGAGAGCTGCTTATAGCAGAAATGCTAGAGATTAGGAGATATGATCGGCATGTTATGTGTTTGGGAGCGGAGCACACTCAGTCAGCACTTGAAAAGTGTTTTACGGTAGAGGAAAGTTCGCTCTTGTCTGGCTCTCTTTTTGAGCGATCAGAGTCAGGTGTTTGTGCTTCGTATTTTGGTAGTCCCCCTTTCTCTTATCCACAGACTCTGAGAATCCCTTTTTTCGGATTAAGAAGCTTGCTCTGCAAATTGTTCCGATCTGAATGACTATCCAATGCTTTCTGCATCTGGCTCCAAGGAGTTAGATGTGGTCAAACCTGACACAGTTACAGCCTTCTGTGACAGCTCATTTGGACATAATTCAGGCCTTGTTCCTTCACTGCATGTATCACGGGCGCAAGAAAGGCTTCACCTATTCGCACTCTTAGGATTTATGTCCACCGTTAACTATTGGTCTGCTTGGAGGTTGCAGCAAGGGGTATTCAGTCAACTATCACACTTCGCTTTGGATAACAGATGCAATTTTTCTGGTCTATGAGGTGCTTTGAATGGCTTCACCTCTAGGTGTCAGAGCTCACTCCACCCAGAGTATAGCATCTTCCAAGGCATTATCCAAAATCCCTGAGACCGTTCCCTCCCGGGAGGAATCTGGGCATACCTCAACATTGTGTGCCAGATTTTCTTTTGGGTTCTAAGGGGGCATCTCTACTTATCCTGGCACGCTTGGGGATTTGAGAGTTGGAGGTGTCCGAAGGGCCATTCGCCCCATCTTCGCACAAGAATGAATCCTCCCTTCGGTTAGTTTGGGCGGTTCCTGTCAGTTCTCTGTTTTAGGGCCTCACACAGACTGATACTATCAAAAAAAAAGAAAAAAGAAAAAAAGATTACTCTGTCAGACTTTGTGGCAGCATTGGCGACTTCTGCACCACATCTCTTAGTCTCTCAAGATTTTTGTGCTGTGGCATGCTGGTCCTCTCCATACATGTTCATAAGATTTTAAAGTCTGGACATGGATTCAACCCCAGGATCACAGGTCATTCTGGGTTGATCCAGTCTTTATGCTCAACAAATGTCAGTGTCAGTGTTTCACAGCCTTGATAGGCAGGCATCTTCCCTCAGTGTGGCGGCGTTGCTACTGACATTCCCATAGCGTCAATGCCATGACACAGCATCTCATTCCCTTCTCAGGGAACCGGGTTACATACATAATCTGAGATTTTAACTTTATTTCAACACATTAACAATGAAAATTAAATATACAGCCTACAATTTAAGAGACTCAATAATACAAATATGAAACATATTTGAACATTATCTGAAATAAATTTCATGTTGGACTTCATAATCTAAGCATGGCTAAACTTGATCAAACAAAATCATAAGCAGTTCAAATTCAAATGCACTTTGAAAGGTCACTCTCCAAGTCTCCTTGTTTTCCCAAGACTTCTTGTGTGGGTTTATTCAAAATTTACCATGTTTGTAAAAACAATACTGTAAAAAGTCCTTTTGAAACATGAACAAACAGTATTACCATAGACTTAAACTAGAAATAATCTACAGTGGATTTTTTAACCCCAGAATAGAAAAGTCATAGGAAAAGGAGTTTCCCTTTTGTGGGAACTGTCGATGCTGCGTCATGACGCATTGGGAACCTTCTGCGTGATTACATCGTTGAAGCACTCTTGTATCTAACCAATCGTGTAGCGAGACGTCAGAGGCGGGTGACGTCACAGACCAGGAAACTATAAAGTATACCAGGATTCAAAGAACGCTAGCTTCTGTTGTCTTCAGCAAGTGCTCTATGTTTTCTTGTGTGTCTTATTTGGTGTTGTTTATCTACCATCTGCTATTAGATAGAAAGACAAGATCTCTTTGTCTGAGGACAAGAGTTTCTGTTTGCACAACACAAACTATATATATATATAAAGACACAAAATGGTGGAGAAACAGCAACATTTCAATAAGTGTGTTCATCCCTGCACCAGGTTCATAACTCCTTGAGATACACACAAAATGTGTGTTGTTTGTCTGGGGGTTGAGCACGCACAGGCATCTCTCGAAGGGGCTGTCTGCGTGCATTGCGATAAGCTCACCCTCAGAACATTAAAATCACAGGCACTATTTGACAAAGGGTGCTGCAGCTGGTGTTCCCCGCAGATCCCCCCTCTTCCCCAGCATATGAGGAGCTCTTGGAGGTGGTCACCAGGGCTGTGGCTAAATTAAATATTGATTGGCCCGCAGAGAGGGGAGAAACGAAACCAAAAAGTAAACTCGATGAACGGTTTCTCCCCGCCCGGTCACTACCCCAGCGTCGGGGTTTGCCTTTCTTCCCCGATCTCCACACCAAGGTGTCGAGATCGTGGAGAAGGCCTGTCCAATATAGAGTTTTCAGCCCCCAGACTTCAGTCTACAGCAATATAGTGGGGCTGAAACAGCATGGCTATAGGGCGATGCCTCAGGTAGAAGAGACGCTCTCAAGCTATCTCTCGCCCAAGTCTGCATCGTCCCTAAAAACCCCGACGCTGCCCTAAGGCCCTAAAGACAACATCTGGCTTGGTGGGCAAGGCTTATGCGGCAGCAGGTCAGGCAGCGGCATGTTTACACACAATGTCACTGCTACAAGCATATCAAACTGACCTGCTGGGGGAAATCGATGAAAGCGGGGAGGCCACATTTGAGTGCATCCAGGAGCTTAGAAAAGCGACAGACCTGGCTCTCTGTGCCACCAAAGAGACGGCTAAATCAGTAGGCCGTTCTATGGCAGCCTTGGTGGCCACAGAGAGGCACTTGTGGCTGAACCTCTAGGACTTAAGGGACAGAGACAAAACAGCCCTTATGGATGTGCTGCTGTCTCCTGTGGGCCTTTTCGGCGACGCTGTAACATCAGTCGTCGAAAGGTTCCAGTAGACTAAGAAACAATCTGCGGTGTTCCAGAGGTTCCTCCCCCGTTGTTTAAAAATTCCCTGCGAGGCTGCTGTGCGGGAGCAGCCTCGGCCGTCCACGAGCTCCTCCGCGCATCACAGAGCACAACAGAAATTTAGTGTGGCCACCCGTACTTCCCCGCAGAAAGCCTGAGGACCGGGGCGGTCCACAGAAGCGAAGCCTTCGAGGGGTAAGACGGATCTGTGGACTGTAATTATCACCAAGAAGGCTTCAAAGCGGTCCTGACATCTATGGGCCAGGACCCATGAGGGCAGCCCCCTCAGGAGGGGGTCCTGTGTTAAAATATCTGGCACCAGTCCCCCTTCGGTGCCCTCAGGGGGCCGTTATGCTAACCCTGCCACCCAGTGTGCATCAGGGCGCAGCGGTCTCCACCGACCCTCCGAGGAGGGCAGGTCATCACTTGATTCGTCTGTCTTCTGCCGGTGCGCTGCTTCAGAACATCAAATCAAGTGCTCAAAAAACACCAGAGGCCAATCTCGAGAGACTGGTTGCCTTAGTAGATTTTATGGCAGAATGGAAACTTCTACTGAATATATCGAAATGGGTGCTGCTCATCATAGAAAAGGGTTACAGAATACAGTTCGGGTCTCCCTGCCCAGATTCAACGGGGTCCTTCCCACAGTGGTGACCCCCGAGCAGTCTCTGATTATGGAACAAGAGGTTATGACACTCTTGCAAAAAGGAGCTATAGAAAGGGTTCCTCCTCCCAGCAAGCTGTCAGGCTTTTACAGCCGTTACCTCATTGTTCCAAAGGAGGATGGATGACTACGTCTTATCATAGATTTACGCATACTAAATCGCTCCATACAAAAGCTCAAATGCAAGATGCTTACACTCAAACAGATTATCCCACAGATAAAGTCTGAGGACTGGTTTGTAGCGATAGACCTGAAAGATGCGTACTTTCATGTGTCCATCCATGTGTCCTTCATCACAGGAAGTTCCTGAGGTTTGCTTTCGGGGGCGAAGCTTACCAATACAAGGTTCTTCCTTTCAGCCTATCATTATCACCCCGCACATTCACAAAGTGCGTGGATGCAGCTCTGGCTCCGCTGAGACTCCAGGGCATCCGCGTACTGAATTATATCGACGATTGGTTGATCCTAGCTCAATCAGGCTCAGACTACCAATTATCTAGGTGTAGTTTGGGACTCCACCACGATGCAGACACATCTGTCTCCTGCTCATGTGAGTTCCATTCTCACAGCTGTGAAAGTGGTGAAGTTAGGCCGGTCGCTCACTGTAAAACAGTTCCAGAAACTGTTGGGTCTGATGGCAGCTGTGTCCAACGTGATACATTTTGGCCCTCTGCACAGGAGACCCTTACAGTGGTGGCTCAGGACCAGGGGGTTTTCTCAGAGGGGAAATCCTTTTTCACATGATCAGAGTCACACGGCGATGCCTTCGTGCTCTGGTCATGTGAAAACATGCCTGGTTCCAGTCCCAGGGACTCGTGCTGGGGACTTCTCGTTGTCACATAATGCTTACAACAGATGCTACCCTCACGGGCGGGGGGGCCATCATGAGTGGTCGCTCAACTTAAGGTATATGGGAGGACCATCAGCGTTCCTGGCACATAAATCGGCTGGAAATAATGGTGGTATTTCTTGCACTAAAATACTTCCTCCCAGACCTGAGGGACCACCATGTGTTGGTCCGTACAGACAACATGCGGTCTCGCCAACTTTATTACTTGGCCCGTCGGACCCTCCTGTGGTCCCAGGGGAAGCTTCTCTCTCTGAGAGCAGTTTACATCCCAGGGTATCAAAATGTGGGAGCAGACCGGCCGAGGCAGGGGCCGAGGTCCGGGGAGTGAAGACTCCACCCCGAGGTGGTGGAGCTCATATGGAAAAATTTCGGTCAAGCGGAAGTCGACCTGTTTGCTTCGGGAGAGTCAACCCAGTGTCCACTGTGGTACTCCCTAACACATCTAGCACCTCTGGGTCTGGATGTGTCATGATCACTAGTGGGAGTGCCCTAATCGGCCACTAGAGGGCACTCAAACCCAGACTCTTGTTTTCACTTTTGGACTTCATTTCCCATAACACACTTCCCGGACTCATTATCCTATTTCACTGCACCCAGCTGTTTTGTGTTTATTCATTAGTGTCTGTCTACTTATACCCGGGTTGTTTCTGCTTTTGTTATGGTGTTTTCATGTATGGTTGCTGGTTTTTATGTTTTGGTTTTCCTTGTATTTTTTCTTGTTTTTGTATGGACTGTTTCTGTGGATTTTGACCCTTGCCTGTTGGATTACGTTTCTGGATTACCCCATTAAAGCTGCACATGGATCTAACCTACTCGTCTCTGTGCCATACGTGACAGAAAACACCAACAATGCCTAGATCCAGCAGCAGAAGGAGCTGGCCATCTGCTGGGGCTGGGGATGGTCAGGCTTGTTTGACCACGTTTCGTCAGAGGGGAATGGAGGTGAGGGCCTTCACCCAAAGGTTTTGGTCGCGGGCAGAAAGGTTTAATCTCCCAGATGCGGTCCTCAAAGACATTTTTAATAAATGCTTGGATGACCCTTTGTCGCAGTGGAAGATGGACCTAGTAAGGACCCGCTCCAGCTCATCAGTCCGTTCAAGTCTGTGGATCCTCTCTAGCCCGTGAGCCCGCTCCAGCCAGTGAGTCCGCTCCAGCCAGTGAGTCCACTCCAGCCAGTGAGTCCACTCCAGCCAGTGAGTCCACTCCAGCCAGTGAGTCCACTCCAGCCAGTGAGTCCGCTCCAGCCAGTGAGTCCGCTCCAGCCAGTGAGTCCGCTCCAGCCAGTGAGTCCGTTTCAGCCAGTGAGTCCGCTCCAGCCAGTGAGTTCGCTCCAGAGCCCGCCCCAGCCTATGAGTTTGCTCCAGAGTCCACAGAGGAGGTGGGCACAGAGTCACCGCCTCACTCACGTAAAAGGAGAAAGGGGAGGAGGAAGGCTTGATTCATCCCTCAAGGCCTGGAGACCTTCCCAGAGCCCGCTCCAGCCCGTGAGTCCGTTCCAGAGTCGCACGCTTTTCCTGTCAGCCCTGCCATGGCCAAGAAGGCTGCCTTCACCTTCTACGTTTTGGTTGTCCTGCGTGCTTGGAGGATGCATTCAGGCTCCTTTGACCATGGACCAGTCTGCCAGCCTGAGGCCGCTACCGTCCCGGAGCAGCCCGAGCCCGCTGCCGTCCCGGAGCAGGCTGCCGCCATCCCACAGCAGTCCGCTGCCATCCCAGAGCATCCCGCTCTCCATGTCAGTTCGGTTATGGCCAAGAGGATGGTCTTAACCTTCTACGTTTGGCATTCTTGCATGCCTGGAGGATGCACTCAAGTTTTTTTGACTCTGGACCAGTCTGCCATCCTGAGCCCGCTGCCATCCCAGAGCAGCCCGTTGCCATCCCAGAGCTGTCTGCTCTCCCTGATATGGCCTTGGAGGCCGTCAACGAGCAGCCTGCTCTTCCTGGTATGGTCTCTGAGCTCCCTTGGTCTGCCCTGCCAATGCCGCCCAGGCCGTTAGACCTGTTGGAACCCGCCTGGACTGTTCCTCCAGCACCATCCTGGCACTCAGCTAGGACTCTGACTTGGCTAGACCCCCCATGGTCTGTTCCTCCGGCTCCCTCCTGGCCCTCAGTCGGGGAGTCTGGACCTGGCCCACCATCCCTCCCCCTAGTCCTCCTCCTGTCCACCTCCCTTCTGAGAGTTTTTCTTGGTTTGTTTTTTGTTTTTTTTTGTTTTTTTGTATCCGCTCCGTAGGGAGGGGGTACTGTCATGATCACTAGTGGCCTCCAACGGCACTCCAACCCGGACTCTTGTTTTCACTTTTGGACTTAATTTCCCATTACACACTTCCCGGACTCATTATCCTGTTTCATTGCACCCAGCTGTTTTGTGTTAATTCATTAGTGTCTTTCTACTTATACCCAGGTTGTTTCTGCTTTTGTTATGGTGTTTTCATGTATGGTTTCTGGTTTTTACGTTTTGGTTTTCCTTGTGTTTTTTCTTGTTTTTGTATGGACTGTTTCTGTGGATTTTGACCCTTGCCTGTTGGATTACGTTTCTGGATTACCCCATTAAAGCTGCACATGGATCTAACCTTCTCGTCTCTGTGCCATACGTGACAGGATGCCATGGTGCAGACGTGGCCGAGGCTATGTCTGTACGCATTTCCCCCCTTTCGCTCTGCTCCCGGGAGTTCGTACAAGAACTCCGGCCTGGGATCTGGCCATGGTATTGGAAGGGTTAGCCGAGGCTCCCTTCGAACCACTAGAGGAGGTTCCAGAAAAGTTCCTCACTCTAAAAACTATCTTTCTACTAGCTATCACTTCTCTGAAGAGGATAGGAGATTTGCACGCACTTTCAGTTGCTCCTTCTTTTCTTGAATTTGCACCAGGAATGTTAAAGGCATTCCTACACACTAGACCAGGCTATGTGCCTAAGGTCACCACCAACGTCCCAGGCCCAATTGTACTACAGGCCTTTTATCCTCCTCCATTTGAATCTTCGGATCAGGAAAAACTCAATCTGCTCTGCCCAGTGAGGGCTTTGGATGCTTATGTCCACAGAGCTGCCCTGTGGCGTAGGTCAGATCAACTATTTGTCTGTTATGGGTCCCCTAGGAAAGGGGGCCCAGCATCTAAGCAGAGGATGAGCAAGTGGGTGGTTGAGGCCATCTCACTTGCATATGAGGCGGCTGGTCAGCCATCTCCATTAGCTATCCGCGCCCATTCTACCAGGGGTATGGCGGCATCAAAGGCTTTGATGTCAGGAATTTCCATCAATGATATATGTGATGCAGCTGGATGGTCATGCCAGCAGACATTTATTAGGTTTTACAACCTTGATGTTGGCTCCACTCCGGGGTCGTCTGTCTTGTCAAGCTAACATAAAGCAAATACTTGACGTTACGATGTAGTTGGGATTGCGTTCCCAATGTGTCATGATGCAGCGTTGACAGTTACTAGGCCCACTACACTTTTTTGCCTGCTGAAATAACGTCTCAGGTTACGTATGTAACCCTGGTTCCCTGAGTAGGGAACAAGACCCTGCGTCACCTTGCCGTACACCCAGCATACTTGCGAATGCTTACTTCAGACTAATTTCAGAAGCAAGCGTTCTCTGAATCCCGGTATGCTTTATAGTTTCATGGTCCATGACGTCACCCGCCTTTGACGTCTCGCTACACGATTGGTTAGATACAAGAGTGCTTCAACGACGTAATCACGCAGAAGGTTCCCAATGCGTCATGACGCAGCGTCTTGTTCCCTACTCAGGGAACCAGGGTTACATGCGTAACCTGAGACGTTATTTCAGCAGGCAAAAAAAGTGTACAACTTCATGCTCACACAGTCAAAGTGAAGTTTCTAACTGTATCCTTGAGCTGGCAGACACAGTTTTCATCTAGCCACAAGTACCTTGTGTGAAGTGGTTGGGATTATTTAGTTTAAAAAGTGAGAAAATGAGAGAAAATCCAATAAAGAGAAATGATTAATGAAGGAGATAAATGGAGGAGAAGCATTCAGAGGTGATTTTGGGACACAGGCAGTGTGGTGGAGTTACGCAGCAGGGTGGATGTTGAAGGCTAGCAAGAAAGACATGAAGTGTTTCAGAGAGTGTGTGATCAATTCAAGGAGTTATACCTTATTAAATTCAATTAACTGCACAGAAAAACCTCCTGGAACTCACGAAAACACATCAGGTGGAGGTAGACGCACAGTATAGATTTCTCCAAACCAAAAAAATAAGCTTTTTAAAAGCACTTTAAACGTAAAAGACAAATTTTATTGGAAATTTTGGACCTAGACACAAATTGATGCCTTGAAATGTTGTATCATGCATGCGGTGGTTAAAATATTATACACATAAACATCTTGTCTCCCAGCTCTACATGTCAGAAGACACACAAAAAAATCCTTTAGTTTTTTAGTCATGTGTTTATAATACATTTTTAAAAACTATCCCATATAATTATGGGCCTGGAGCTTTGTGTCAGAATTATTATTTTTTTCCTCTGCCTCTATGCAAAAAAAAAAAAAAAAAAAAATTATGTAAATATGAAGTAGAATGTTCACGCATGACCATCACCGAAGAGCTGTAATGAAACTTTGATGAGTAAGTATGTTTGAAGTGTCAAACTGTGTTGAAATGGAAAAGTATGAAGATGAGGAAATCTCTGAGTTCAGTGGCTTATCAGCAGCATACAGGTTGATGGTAATTGAGAACTTGCATGAAGCTTTCAGAGTATTTAAATACCAAGTAGTGCCTCTTGGTTTTCCTGGAGAAAGCTCTTGAGATAAAAGGTAAGTGAGGGGCATATTTGCTATGGTCAGGTGATTTTAATAGATTGATATATGCATCCCTTTGAAAATCAATCTCATTACACTCAAGAGAGCTCAGGCCTTTGATATTACTATTTGTTGCTGACAAGAACAAAATTCCTCTTTGTTGGTAAGACAGGGCACTATTTACAAAACCCAAGTTTAACATATTTTATGTTTATGTGTCATTATCAGCCTGATGAATATTTGTTCAAAACACATTTTTTCTATTCTGCAGAGTGTGTCAAGCTTATGAGAGAAAAAGCAACGTCAATATAAATCATAATATTTGCAAGCAATGAACCTTTGATATACAACAGATGAAAGTACTTAAAGACATCCATCTAGTATTCATCCATTTATCCATCCATCCATCAACATTGCACAGCCTCTGATTGTAAAAACAGCCGAGATTTAAAAACAGCCGAGATTTAAAAACAGCCGAGATTTAAAAACAGCCGAGATTTAAAAACAGCCGAGACAGTCAGCTTGCTCTTGAACCAATATGGCGGACATATCTATCTACCTGTCTGTCTGTCTGTCCACCTATAGGATATATATATTCATCTATATCCACCCATCCTTGGAAAAATCTTGCATTTCAAAGGAAATATACCAGAATGATCAAAGTGATTGAGTCACAGACCTAGAGATTAAACAACATAAATTACTGTGATTTGAAACTGTGATGCAGGACATAAAACCATCACTCTGGCTAAGATCACCACAGGCATAACAGACTCCGGCCAAATGCTGTCACAGGGACAGTCACTCTTAAACCTCATTAAGAAACACAAGTGTCAAGAGTCAGGCGACGAGATGATTTTCCCACCGCGTGTCCCCTCGGGCAGAAGAAGAACATAACCACCCAGCATCTGATGAAGACAGGCGTCTTAGAGATGGACATTGTGATGTCCTTAATGACCATCCCCGCAGGGCACTTGGACGGATGGATGGATGGACAGAGAAGACTTGCCAGCAGGCCAAATGAGCAGGAGAAAAAAATCAGCTGCAATAAACTTGTAATGAACGCAAGCTGTGTCCCTCGGGCCAGGTTGGGCCACTACTATTGTCTTGAGTAGAAAGAGGATGTGAACGAACGGTATTGAATAAAATCAAAAAGTGACCTTGTCCTGGTGCAAGTACACACCTGCAGAATACAATGATGCAGGGGTGTTTTCTTAGATAGGCAGTAGCTAAAATACCTGTACAAGAGCACAACAAATATAACAAAACAATATTATATTATATTATATTATATTATATTATATTATATTATATTATATTATATTATATTATATTATATTATATTATATTATATTATATTATATTATATTATACATTTTAAAATTGTCCATGCAGAGATTAAGAATTTATATCTGATGTTATCCGTGGTTTAATATAACACACATGCATTCAAGGACAAAAAAGGGCCATGCAAATTTCAGGAATTCCACCGACTACATTTCTGTCACCATTCCACGGCTGCCACGTGACATTTGCACTTGAGCAGAAACTTGACCAAGAAGAAGAAAAAGAATATCTAATGCACAGACACACAACCAAGTGTTAAGCTACCAAACAGTCCAATGATTTGTCTCTAATTTCAAGGCTTTGGACGATGGATTTGTCTCTTTCTACCTACAGTAAATGACAAACGAATTGACTTATGAACCCAATCTAGTGACTAAAGATTTCCGTGACTGTCAACTTTAAGGGAAATCATTGCTTCTGAGGATCTCCATGGAGAGAAAGCCACAAGTGCATTCTCAGATATTCAATCAATAAAGACCAGCCATTCCCTTTTAAATTATCTCTCCCAGGGAAGACAGCTGTGAGCCGGACATAATGCCATTTACAAATTCCAGTTCTCTAATCTTATTCAGGCGACACGTATGAGGTAAAAACCAGGTTACACAGAGTTCAGTGCCAGGCCAACCTCACCTCGCAGGTCCTAAATCCTCACATTTAGGAAATGTGCTTGCTCCCAGTCCCCTAAGACCACCCCTTTCCCTCACAAGCTCTTAGCTGTTTCTGGGGGCTGTTTCACATGCTATTTTCCAGTGCAGTGGCTTCTTAGCTTATAGCACTTAGATTCTCTCATACCACCCCGACCCCTCCACACCAAAGCCCTCCTAATGCTTCATGTGCCGTTTCCACAGTGACGTCTCACTGTATGCTACCAAAAGTGTTGCAGTAATGCTGTGAGCAACAGAGCGCTGTGTGATAATTTACGAGCAGTTGGTCCAGCTCAGGAACATTCATTATGAGCACCACGACCGATTGGAAAATGAGGGATGACTGTGCCTTTGGCATGACAAACACAATTCTCACCCAGCCGCAGATTAAATTGTTTGTGTGAAGTGGTTGGGATTATTTAGTTTAAAAAGAGAGGGGACGAGAGAGAATCCAATGAAGAGGAATGATTAATGAAGGAGATAAATGAAGTAGAAGTGAATTTTTGGACACAAAGTGTGGTGGAGTTACACAGCACACAGTATAGAAAATGTCTTGGATCAAATAAACAATGATGAAAAAAAACAACAAAAGAGTTATTTGATTATTTACTTGAGTATATTTACTATTTCAATTTGGCATTTAAGTTTGGCATGACGCTCATCCTGGACTTGCTGTCATAGCAACAGGTCCGTAAAATCAAACCTGCTCGGGAGCAGGCTTATTTCATGTAAACAGGATTAGATTGCATCTTTTTACCCTAATGTAAACCAAGGACAATATGATTTAAAAATAAATTTGCAAATAATACTATAATGCCATGTAGTGTCATAATATAGACACAGACAGTTTTACTCTTTGAGAGATTCATTCGTGAGGGAATAATTACGTAATCATTTTTATTGGAGTCTTACACACATGATGTACAGATGTCTATGCCGTACAAGCATTTGTGCATTTGAACCGCGACATATATTATGGGAGTGGCTTGATGAAGTGCAGGAGATGCAGATAACTTGATCTTGACCCTTAAGAAACTTTAATTAATGCTGTCAAATATGCTTCAAAGGTAAATTAGTTGCTAATTACAACATTGAAATAAAAAAATCGCCTGTACAAATAGTACAAATTTCATTTATCTATTATAACATTTATGTCGTTCTTCTCTCATTTATTCGCTTGGCCGTTTCCTTAAAAATGTCTAGAAATTCGTCAAGTTTTTCGTCAGGTGTCTTTTCTCATTCTATGATGTCATTACATTGCCGTCTTGACTCCAGCCAATCGCTGCATTGCTGATCGTGGTTTTGTGTATCAATACATCTGTCCTTTTCATGGAACACGAGAACACACAGTAATCTTAGACAACTTAATCCAGATATTTTAATCCAATCTGCAAATTCGTTTTAAGAACCAAATTAGCCAGAGTTCAGTTATCGCGATTAGAAGATCTGGCATCTCTCAAATCATCTCAGATGTATTAAGCGAGGTACAAAGAATATGCCCCTGGACTATGGAGTCCAGACTTAAAATAAACTAGATTAATTTAAAACTGTGCTAATCTGAATTAGCATGAGAGAGGTTGCCTGTAAAACATGGAATGAACCAAGAAAAGCTTAAAATTGCATGGAACTGAGAAGCAAATCCAAGGAAAACAAATGTAGCAGAAAAAGACTGCAATCCAAAAAAAAAAAAAAAAAGAAAAAAAAAAAGCTTTACAAAACAAGAGTGCTTTTAAAGCAAGCAAAATACATCAGCTGTGAAAAAAGAGAAATGCCTGGAAATCTGTTTGTAATGAATTCTATTTAAAAAGATGAATTCTATATATATAGTAATCCTATGATTATTAATGCTTTTGTTTTGTCTTTACATAGCAACAAACTAAACATAAATATACATAATGGTAATCTCCAAAAAACACTACCATATCAAAAACTTTTACATAATAGAACATTAAACAGTAAAACGTCTCTCCATATTCTCCTCTTTCTAAAAAATGCATATAACACTTTTTCAACATTTACTCTCCCAATTCAGCACGGTGCAGGGCATGATGGGAAGTGAAAGTCTTATTTGATTGGGTTACTTGACTGAAACATGTTATTTCAAAATGAAAACATCAGGTGAGTTCTAGTAGTTCCAGTTCCATTTCAAGTCAATTTAACATGATGCAATCACATTTGAACCAAAAACAATGGTGTAAAATCAAAATAAATTGTTTAAATAAAGTGAACAGCATCAAAAAAAAAAAAAAAAAAAAAAAAAAAAAAAAAACAACATTAATTTAAGCCTCAATTTAGTCCTGGAGTAGCTCTAGTCTTCCTTCAGGAAATCAGCTTATTAAACTCTGGACTAGACTAAGTCTAGGACTATTTTAAACCATGATAGAGAAAGCATATTTCTGTTAATCTGGTTTAAAGGGCCATTTTATTCTAGGACTAGGCTTAATCTCTGTCCAGTAAACCGCCCCCTTATGATATTTTGAAAGTTTAAAACAACAGACACTTTGCTCTTCATGCCATATTTCTTACATAAACAAGGGATGAAAAATAATTCACGAGTACACATTTATATATAATTTAATAGAGTTAAATTATTCGTATTTGGCGTGCTGTCCGGGGGAGGGCTCCAAGTTCGGAATTTTGGCCCGAACCCAGAGTACTCCCCTCGGTTGTGGTAAGAATAGATGGAGAAGTGAGGAGATGGGGTGGAGGAGGGATGCTGATAAACTGTCAAACGAACAGAGGTAATTCTGCTGTATTTATACCTCTTGTCATTGGTTGAGTTGATTAAAAAAAAAAAAAAAAAAAATCATGCATAGCACACATTAAGTTAATACAACAAAAGAAATCTTAAGCCGTGTTTCCACCGCAGGAACTTTCCCCAGGAACTAGGAACTTTGGGGTGGTACTCTGTGTGTTTTGACGGCAGGAACAGGGTCTCAATGAAAGTTCAGAGAAAAATTCCCCCTCAGAGAGTACCTGCTCGCTATTTAGTAACATAGACTGCAATAAAATAGTTAGTACTTTTTCAAAGTTCTGGAACTTCCAGGGGTGGGACTTGGGTGCTAAACATGTTGATTTGTTGAGTTCACATAGCATTTTGATTGGTTAACTCCACGCAGCATTTTATTTCGACTATCGTTTTTTTAAAGTCTGTTGAGGTGCGTGCAGTAAGAGTTGTTTGCTATTCGTATCAACAATGCAGTTTAAAAAAATATGACCGATGGACTGACGATGAGGTTCAGACTTTATTAAGCTTATATGCAGAGGACAAAATCCAGCGGGAACTGGAAAGTCACGCACAGTCCTACGTCACCGGACTATCTTCACGGTACTTTAGACCGCTATGGAAATGCAGCTAGCAATAGGTCTGGGGGGGAAAAAAAGTTCCTGGGACAAATTCTTCCAGGTAATTTTGGTGGAAACATGGCTTTAGTTAATCCAAATAAATAATTGTTACATTGATGTCAGTTTTTAAGTAATGGAAATTTGACATTTCAAGTTCACTCAAGACATTTACCTAATATTTAAGAATTTCACTTTGCATAATGTTGTACAAAACTCTCACTTTTTGAAGAGTAGATAAAAAAAAAGCTTATAAAAAAAGACATGAGTTTGAAAGAAGTGTTAATCCTTGAGAAAATAGCACAGATATTTGTTTTTGGTTTTCATACTTTTTATATTTCACTGAGATACATCTTAAATTACATATTATATTTTGTTGATAACAATGAACAGCTGGATATTTTTCTTTTTAACTAACATTAACAAAGATTAATAAATATAGTAAAAAAAAAATTATTACTCATGTATTAATATATGAATTAATACATGAATTAAAACAAATGAGACATTATTGTAAACTATTTCCAAAAAACTTAAATGAACAGAAGAATGTGTATAGAACACATTAAGTTAATGCAACACACAGAAATCTAATTCAAATAGGTACATTGTTATATTGATGGCAGTGTTTAAGTAGTAGCGATTTGAAATTTTAAGCTCACTCAAGACAAAAACTTTTTTTTTAAGAATTCTTTGTGAAATTATGTTCGAACAGCTTATTTTGGCAATGTATAAGGTGGATGAAAAAGGCTTAAAGAAAAAAGTTGGAAAGGCGAATATCAATTCTAAGTGTTAATCCTTAAGGGGACGCCACAGATATTTGTTTTGGTTTTAGATTGCATTTACATGGCCTATGCTACTTATTTTATAAAGAAACATCTTCAAATATAACTAGATATGCAGTTCTTTTAAAAATAAGCTACAGCACAATGTAATCCACAGCTCAGAGAGAAAAGCTGGTGTCATGAATACTGCATCATTCCTGTACCAGCGCAGGAATGGAGAACAAGGAACCCAAATGTAATGTGTGTGTGTGTGTGTGTGTGTGTGTGTAATGTCATTAACCCTCTGTTCTGCTCTACATCTGTAATGGTCTGCTAGGTCAAAAGTAGACAGTTGCTACATACCATCACAAATGATCATAACCCTCTTAATGGTGCAATGGGTCCCAATTACACCCAACAATATGACAGCTGCTGCAACACACACACACACACACCCTTCATTATAGAAGAGAGACTGCTAGAGAGACTGCTGTCGCAATACACATTCACACACACTCCATCTCTCTCACACGCAAAGACGCACACACCTTCGTCTGATGGCAGAAAGCAGAGAGAGGAGATTGTTAGCAGAGAGGTCATTCGGGAGGCCAGTGTCTCAGTAATCCCAACAGAATAGAATCTAAAACACACGACTCCACTGTATACAATTAAAGTGTATCAGGAGCCTTCCGCGATCTGAAATCTGGCCTTGATGTTACATCACAAGCGCTTCCAATTACGTTGATTATCCACAAACATTTGGACAAAGCCTGACTAATTATTGACGTGAGAACACTGGCCGGTTATTATTATAATTATTATTTTTTTTGTAAGAACAGAAATCGGTTCAATCTAAGACATGTTTAGAAACCTTCCAACTGAAAAGCATTACTGAGAAAATTATGATGGTAAATTCATCCAATTATTTTTCATCTGGAAGGCTCTCTGATGGCTCAAGGCTCCAGCGTTTTTTTTTTACAAGTTCTGTGGAGAAAAGTAAAAGCTCTTTGGTTTATTGTCTGATTAATTAATATTCTTTAAGAATACAAGCTTTGTGGCCAGAGTCCAACAGGGCCGACAGATCACGGGTTATTATTTTTCTTTAACTAATCATCTAAATATTAATTGCACAGTTTGAGGCCCAGTGGAATATGTATAACTACTGGCAGTGTTTTAAAAAATACCCGTTTCTTTCTGCTTTCTTTTTGACAGGTTTATTGGATAGGTATTATTCATCCCGGTAGACTTTTTTTTTTTTTTCCTGGCTTCATGAACATTGACTCATTTGTGACTAGAACTGAAGACTTCATCTTAACTTGCTAAAGTATTTCATAATTTTTTAATGACAGGGATGAGGACGGTATCTCAGTGGATAACTAGGAAGTCAAAACCATTTATGCAGCTCTGCTGAAGCATGACATTAAAACAATAGTCCAGGTTCAATACAACTTAAGCTCTGTGCCACAGATACTGTTGCTCTCCACTGAAAATAGTCATCACTCAATTTGTGTAAACAAAAATCATGTTCACAACAAATGCATTTATAAAATGATGCAACTGTTCACTAAGTATTGTTCACAGGGAGCAAACTCCACTCGCAGGAGTTGCACCAGGAACAGACAACCAGAGGTTCATTATTATAACCAAGGTTAGTCTAAAATATTTTCTGTCACAATTGGTTTTGAACGAGCTTAAAAGCTAGTCTATCCAAATATTTAAATTCTGTCATAATTTACTCACCTTTATGTCATTCCAAACCTGAATGCCTGTTCTTTTGAATATGCTGGTTGCTCTTTTCAGTACATTTACAATGAATCGAGACTAAAGCTTGCTTCAAATTATGGAAAAATTAAAGGGTTAGTTCACCCAAAAATAAAAATTCTGTCATTAGTTACTCACCCTCATGTCGTTCCACACCCTTAAGACCTTTGTTCATCTTCTGAACACAAATTAAGATATTTTTGATGAAATCCGATGGCTCAGTGAGGCCTGCATTGCCAGCAAGATAATTAACACTTTCAGATGCCTAGAAAGCTACTAAAGACATATTTAAAAAAGTTCATTTGACTACAGTGATTCAGCCTAATATTATGAAGCAACAAGAATAATTTTTGTGCGGCAAAAAAAAAACAAAAACACAACTTTATTCAACAATATCTAGTGATGGGCGATTTCAAAACACTGCTTCATGAAGCTTCAAAGCTTTACGAATCTTTTGTTTTCGAATCAGTGGTTCAGAGCATGTATCAAACTGCCAAAGTCACATGATTTCAGTAAACAAGGCTTTATTACATCATAAGTGTTTCGAAATGGGGGGCGTGACTTTGGCCATTTGATACACACTCCGAACCACTCATTCATAACAAAAGACTAATAAAGCTTCGAAGCTTCATGAAGCAGTGTTTTTAAATCACTCATCACTAAATATTGTTGAATAAAGTTGTTATTTTTTTTTTTTTTTGGCGTACAAAAAGTATTCTTTTCACTTCGCAACATTAAGGTTGTACCACTGTAGTCACATGAACTGTTTTAAATATGTCTTTAGTAGCGTCAGGTGTGGAACGACATGAGGGTGAGTAATTAATGACAGAATTTTAATTTTTGGGTGAATTAACCCTTTACTGAGGCAAAAGTCATGGTTAGTTAATAGTGAGAATTGGACCCTAAACTAAATTGTGACCCAGAAAATTGGAACAACATGACATAATTTGGAAATTATGACAATATTCATTTACTTCTATGAAATACTTCTATTAAATTTAACATATTGTTTAATAGTAATGCGTTTTTACTGATACATGGAATAATAAAGTAACATATGACTGCACAGTTTAAAATATTATAATATATATATATACATAAGCATTTTATTTTCTCAGTGGATGGGCTCAGAAATTGTTCAGATTAGGCAGCACCATTATTCAAATGGAACTAAAGCAATTTCAACTCCAGCTATTATTATCAGGTCAGGTCTTGTCCAATTTTTCCCTTATACTGTAAGGTTACACAAAAATCTGAGGTTCATTTTAAGTGCATTTATCTTGGCGCTAGTGCTGTGAAAGCTTGCCCTTGTGTAGGACAGAGGTAAAATGCTAAATGAAAAATAGACCGGGTGTGTATGTGTGTGTGTTTGAACATGCATGCCCATCTTACACATTAACACTCCCACACTCCTGTTCAGATGGCATATTTGTGATTTATAGTACTTAGCGTTTCAGTATAATGTAGTCAGCTCTGCCTAGCGTGTTTCCAGCCCTCCTGGTGACAGCTTTTCCCTATTGCAAGATATAAAAAGAGGGACAACATGCTGTGGTCAAATTACTTTCCTCATCACTGCTGTCTTTGAAGTGCAATTGGACATTTTGTCACTTTGGTTTGTGTCGACCATTATGTTTGAGATTCGCAGCAAGCAGTGCAAATGTAGAAAGACTTCAGGATTCTGCTTAATCTTATGAATTAAAAGTAGTGTCGAATGACTCACTCTGTGTTCCTAGTTACAAATTGCATTTGTCTTCTGATTCATACTGTGTATATATAAACCGTATCGGTGCCAACCTGTCTGTCTATCCCGGTCTATCTACCTACAGATTGTGATCTCATTAGTAATTGCATTTTTATATACACATCTATCTATCTATCTATCTATCAATCTATCTGCAGCTTTTTAATGACGTTCCTTGTACTTGGCATGTTTGAACTATTTAGAAGAAAAATACACTGTATAAATGTGAAAATGCATAAAATTATTATTAAGATTAAAATGATAACAATTACAAAAAAAATTACTTGTAAACGTTGCATCGGTCTATTAATTGGCTTCTGTTTCGATTTACACAAAATGTGTCTGTCAACTCCATTCAAAAACTTTAAAGGGCAAAAATACCCCACAAATCATTTTTATAGCATGTTAAAATTGCCACTTTTTGGGGGGTAAGCAAAAACAACAAGTTTTTGTGTGTGTCCCTTTAAATACAAATAAGCTGCTGCTCCTGGCCCACTTTCAAGAAGAGGGCGGTGCTTCAAGAGCTCATGCAACAAACAAACAGGACAATCTCATGCTCTGAAAATATCAGAAACTGTCGGCAGTTCTTGTCCGCTACAGCTGCTGGAGAAATGGCGGACAAAGTACAACTCGCTTAGGGCGGGGTCTATGCTAATACGGCAGAGTCCGTCAGTGGGCGGGGCCTGTGCAATATGACGTCACTTTGCCCAGAATCTGCAAACGGCTTGTTCTGATTTATGGGGATTAAAAAAAAGAGGAGCAGGTGGATTTTTATCATTATAGGGTGGTTGTATACACACACTGCTAACACATATTTATGTTCAAACACCATGTAAAAGTTAATTTTGCATAATAGATGCCCTTTAAATGTGAGGGTTAAAAAAACAATCAATGTCCCTATACTCACACACATACACTTGGAAAAAGAACATCTCTCACATCTGCAAAAGTGTTTACTTGGCAAGACGCACAAAACACTTCAGAAACCTTGCAAGCGTCACAACACCTTTTCATGAACTAAAGCTAAATGCATTGGTAATTTAAATTCCATGGGAACAGGAGTGTGTCAGTTTCCTGCACACAGGAGAATAAATTAACCCTTAGAAACGCTTTATCCTTCAATCTAAACAAATGTAAAACATTATCAGGCAAGAGTGCAGAGAGTTATCACCTGCTCGGCTGCTGGAGTCAAGCCATCCACCAAGCCGGAGGTCGTTCCAAATCTCAGTGACATGAACGAACTGATAATTTACCATTATATGTCATTTAAGAGCACATGGCTTTTTGGGCAATTTCCTACATAAAATTACTCAGATTTTATAATGACATAATGTTCGTATGGACAGTGCAAATCTGTTCCAGTAAAGAAAGTCTGAGCTGTAGTGCTCCATAACTCTAATGGATGCTTTACCTGGAAGAGGCTGCTGGTTTTACAAACATGAGGAGGGGGATGTCTGCTGTGAGTGTGTAGCTAATGTTGATGGAACAGGAAAGTGGGTAATAATTTCCTTTCCACCCGCCTGCAGCTCTTGCTTTTGGCGTGTGCATCTCCAGAACTCAGCCTCCATTTTTTGACGCACGAACTCCAGGAAAAGGATGAGATTTTTTTTTTTTTTTTTTAAAAAGGACATAGAACTTGGCCTTGCACATAAACAGACAAGCCGTGCATACATACTTAATGTAATTCCCTGTGCATTTTTCATTTCATGACCTTACAATGCAAGCTGACTGCACTAATTCAAGATGGTACATTTTATATTAGGCCTGAATCCACATGAAATCCCCATCAGATAGAATTTGGAGTTCACTCCTAAACAGTGCCTAATAGCAGAATGTGTAAGAACACTTCAAACACTGCGTGTCCTACCAGCATCTATCCCGGGGATAGTCTTTGATCACTGCAGTACCCTTAAAAGCCTTAATTTCACAAATGCCTATATCATCAAAGGGATGCAACAATTAACGGATTTTTAAGAGCTCTTTCTTTGCACTTTAAGGCACAGCATGTTTTAACGACTTCAATTTAGAGAAATCCGCTGGTAAATGTTCATAGTACAAGATTTTGCAATGTTTATTGAATTTAACATAAATGTCTTGATGGACTGTGTTAGGTTACGTCAGCTCTCTGAGTTGATGGCTACAGCTCATATTGCATTTAAAAGGATAATTTACAAAAACAAAAAAGCAAAACTGTTTTTGCTCATAACCGGTCCATAAAATGTAGCTTATACTGTATATTGGACACCACTGACTGTCATATCAGGGCTCAACAATAAGGACTGACCAATGTGTGAACGACGCTCGGGATAGTTGACGGAACTGTCACTTGCCCAATCGGGCCAGTGCTGTAGGGTGCGCCTATGATATGATAATTATTGATTTAACGATCTTACATTATAGCATATGTCCATCACTTTACAAAAGCCCCTAGAATTCAAGATAAGGGGCAAAAATATCCTTGTATTTCTTTAATATTTATATAATTTTATATAGTTAACCAATATTACACGAAGAGCGCAAATTTTATCCAAATATAAGCATGATTACAAACGTGATATTGATTTTTATACAACGTACTGTTAAATAAACAATCAGTTTATATTAAGTGACTTACATTTTAGACATCAAATCGTTTGTTTCGCTCTATTTCGCAAACGAAAATAGTTCCAAACAAAGTTCACAGCATTGTTTTGCGTCTCAGAGCAACACTTCCAGAATGAATCGGCCGTTTGAATGTATCAGTTGAATATCAATGACTCACTCAATAACAGGGACTTGCTGCCACCTCCTGGCGGCTTAAATTTCACATTTAAAATATCTTTTCATTTCATAAATAATTTCAAATAACAGTCAGTTAACATTTTATATTTTACATTTTATTATTTATGCATCTGTAACTGCTCTTGACGGATTATTTGTTCCTATTTTATTACTTAGGCCTACTGTTAACTTGTCTAACAATATTTAAAATTTAAGTGAGTTAGCTTTTAGTGTCATAACCTTATGTATCAAAAACAACGAAAACAATAACTGGCTATATATACAGTGGGTATGGAAAGTATTCAGACCCCCTTAAATTTTTCACTCTTTGTTATATTTCAGCCATTTGTTGAAATCATTTAAGTTCCTTTTTTTTTTTTTCTCATTAATGTACACACAGCACCCCATATTGACAGAAAAACACAGAATTGTTGACATTTTTGCAGATTTATTAAAGAAAAACTGAAATATCACATGGTCCTAAGTATTCAGACCCTTTGCTCAGTTATTAGTAGAAGCAACCTTTTGATCTAATACAGCCATGAGTCTTTTTGGGAAAGATGCAACAAGTTTTTCACACCTGGATTTGGTGATCCTCTGCCATTCCTCCTTGCAGATCCTCTCCAGTTCTGTCAGGTTGGATGGTAAACGTTGGTGGACAGCCCTTTTTAGGTCTCTCCAGAGATGCTCAATTGGGTTTAAGTCAGGGCTCTGGCTGGGCCATTCAAGAACAGTCATGGAGTTGTTGTGAAGCCACTCCTTCGTTATTTTAGCTGTGTGCTTAGGGTCATTGTCTTGTTGGAAGGTAAACCTTCGGCCCAGTCTGAGATCCTGAGCACTCTGGAGAAGGTTTTTGTCCAGGATATCCCTGTACTTGGCCACATTCATCTTTCCCTTGATTGCAACCAGTCGTCCTGTCCCTGCAGCTGAAAAACACCCCCACAGCATGATGCTGCCACCACCATGCTTCACTGTTGGGACTGTATTGGACAGGTGATGAGCAGTGCCTGGTTTTCTCCACACATATCGCTTAGAATTAAGGCCAAAAAGTTCTATCTTGGTCTCATCAGACCAGAGAATCTTATTTCTCATCATGCGGGCTTTCATGTGTCTTGCACTGAGGAGAGGCTTCCGTCTGGTGGAGGGCTGCAGTGATGGTTGACTTTCTACAATTTTCTCCCATCTCCCGACTGCATCTCTGGAGCTCAGCCACAGTGATCTTTGGGTTCTTCTTTACCTCTCTCACCAAGGCTCTTCTCCCCCGATAGCTCAGTTTGGCCGGATGGCCAGCTCTAGTAAGGGTTCTGGTCGTCCCAAACGTCTTCCATTTAAGGGTTATGGAGGCCACTGTGCTCTTAGGAACCTTAAGTGCAGCAGAAATTTTTTTGTAACCTTGGCCAGATCTGTGCCTTGCCACAATTCTGTCTCTGAGCTCTTCAGGCAGTTCCTTTGACCTCATAATTCTCATTTGCTCTGACATGCACTGTGAGCTGTAAGGTCTTATATAGACAGGTGTGTGGCTTTCCTAATCAAGTCCAATCAGTATAATCAAACACAGCTGGACTCAAATGAAGGTGTAGAACCATCTCAAGGATGATCACAGGCAATGGACAGCACCTGAGGTAAATAAGAGTGTCACAGCAAAGGGTCTGAATACTTAGGACCATGTGATATTTCAGTTTTTCTTTTTTAATAAATCTGCAGAAATGTCAACAATTCTGTGTTTTTCTGTCAATTTGGGGTGCTGTGTGTACATTAATGAGGAAAAAAATTAAATGATTTTAGCAAATGGCTGCAATATAACAAAGAGTGAAAAAAATTAAGGGAGTCTGAATACTTTCCGTACCCATTGTGTGCGTATATATATATATATATTAAATATATTAAAAAGCGTGCATGTACTTGACTAGCAACTATGCATACTGTATGATCTAAGTGAGTTTGAAGGTAATCCAGCTAACAACCAGACTGTACAAATAAAGACTGCATGGTACAAAGACTCAGTGATTTGATTAAATAACCAATAAGACCTTTGATCCTGTAATTTCAAAACAAAACAAAGTGACTTCGTTAAATTAATGCCCTGAAATAATAACGAAAAGGTCTGCAGATTAAAAGATCAACTCGGAAGGGGCCGTTGGAGACAAGCTGAATATAAATAATCAGACATTACAATTAAGAAGTGCTCTAGATTTAACGCTGGCGGGAAAAAATTATTATCTGTGGGCTCTGATCCACCCCGCCTCTCTCGCACCAGCCAACTGTAAGCTACACATCTCAAAGGTTGTATCCCTAATAAAGGAGAAATGAAGTAGTTTAAAAATCACTTGATATCTCCACCATCCCGTTGTATGCATTTGATCTGTTTGGCTTCACGCAAATTCTAGTTTAAAAGAGGAATTGAATATTTTGCACTTCAGAGGGACCTTCAGTGGCATGTTTGTAGCTCAAGTCATAGGAGATATAGAGGGGCGTTTGAAAATTGTTGGTGGTGGGGAAGAAAGAAGGAGAGAAGGAAGGCAAGCATGAGAAAAGAGATGGCAAGGCAGTGCTATGAATTCAGTCGCAGTCAGAATCTCTCTATTTCCGATAAGTTTTATCTTATGTCTGTATTAATCTTCCTCTCACTTTTTATCTCTTAAATTCCCAACGCCTACTTCTAGCTTCTAGGTGCGCTTTCCTTTTTGACCTGAATTTCAAGATTTTTTATAAATTGTTTTTATGTTCTTTTATCTTAAGAAGCTATAATACATGCTAGTTTAAAAATGCACACATGGCCCCCTGGGAATTATTTACTGTAGGTGGAGTGTTTTAATCCCCATAATCATTTCTTAGTTTGATTATATGTAGGTAATTCTCTTTAATTAAGAAGCTAATTATGTAGCTTGATTAGTTGCTCATACCTTCATGTAATGTATGAAGGAAAATTGCACAGAATACACCCTCAGCTGCGGTGCAAACAGCAGTGCACACACACACACACACACACATTGGGTTTCCATGTTTAATGGGGATTTTCCATAAACATGATGATGTTTATATTCTACCATATAACCCTAAACCTACCCCTAAACACAACCCTGACAGAATTATTATAAGCTAGGGATGTCCAGATCCGATCACGTGGTTTCAGACTCGATCGGAATCGGACGTTACCTCCCGATCAGGACTCGGATATATATGTATTAGGGGTGCAACAGTTCTCGGTAAAAAATCTAACCGGTTCTCCACTTACGGTTCGGTATGCACTTGCACCGCGGTCCATCTCGAATGACGACGCATCTATTGGTTAATATGGTTTGTTTAAAATAGCAATGTGGAAAACAGACAGAGTTCAGATAATGTATGTTTCCGTCAATGGATGCACAAAACATTACAACAACGATAATCAGAAAGCAGTCTAATGTCCAGTCATTTACGCCGTCATCACCCGGGTGTTGATAGCGCGCGAGCGCAGGTGAGACCTGAACAGCACACGTTGCTATCTGTGTTTAAACTAACTCATTTAAGCCTTGCGGATTTAAACCTTCAAGAACAAGACGCGAAAGAGAACTCGCACGCACTGTGAGAAGATTTGTGTGCGCCCATTATTCCAGTCAGCTCGCAAATACTGAGTTCTCTTTCAAGTCTTGCGCTTCGGCAGACAAATTCATACAAAAAATTGTCTACATGCCCGTCCTAGCGAGTATCCTAGCAAACATAGTCGGTTATGTCTGAACGTATATTAGTCGAGAAAGACAGCGCATGTGGAACAGTATATGTACTGGATCGTGCATGTCTTAAAGGGAAAACAACTATTCCGGCTGCCTGTATTTAATGTTAAATCAAACAACAAATAACAAAGAAATCACTCACTGCTCTTGACTGAATAGTTTTTGTAACTTGTAACTAATGATTAATCTTTATTTATTTTATACAGTAAAAGATAATATGCAGTGATATTTTATATTTGATTACTTTTTGATTGCTGTTAAATACCTGAAAAACCTGAAAAGCTCTGTTCCTGGATCCGTTTTTTCGCTCTTCTTTATTCTTTTTTATGTAGGCTATTTTATAAGTATCGGATCGGGACTCTGTATCGGCAGATACTAAAAATCAAATGACTCGGACTCGAGGGCAAAAAAACGTGATCGGGACATCCCTATTATAAGCGGTTTTCCTCATGGGGACCAAAAATGGCCCCATAAGGTCAAAAAAATCTGGTATTACCATCTTCCCACAGCATAGGGAATACCTGGACCCACACACGCACTTTTCTATTTAAATACATTTAAAATGTAATTTATTCATGTGATGGCAAAGCTGAATTTTCAGCAGCCATTACTCCAGTCTTAAGTGTAACATGATCCTTCAGTAATCATCCTAATATGCTGATTTTGTGCTCAATAAACATTTCTTATTATTATCAATGTTGTAATAATTATAAGCAAGCAATCAGTTCTCATAATCAACATGTTGGATGCAGAGGAAATGGGCAGGAATAAAGATCTGAGCAACTTTGACAAGGGCCAAATTGTTATGGCAAGGCAACTGGGTCAGAGCATTACTGAAATGTTTGTGGGTTGGTCCGAGGAGGGATAAACCAAAAATCGGCAACAGGGTGTTGGGGCCCAAGTCTCATCGATGCACAAGGGCAAAGAAGGCTATCCTGTCTGGTCCAAGCCAACAGAAAGTCAACTGTGGCACAAGTCAAACATTTAGTTGCAGCCACAGACCAATCAGAATGCCTATGATGACCCCTGTACACCACCGAAAGCATCTACAATGAGCACGCGAACATTGGAACTGGACCTTGGAGCAGTGGAAGAAGGTCGCCTGGGTCCGATGAGTCCAGTTTTCTTAACATCACATGGAAGGCTGTGTATGTGTGTGCCATTTACTTGGGGAAGTGATGGCACCAGGATGCACTGTGGGAAGACAAGCCAACCCGATCTCACGGCAATTCGAACGTATTTTACGAGGTGGCTAATTCGTACAAATTCATACCACCTCACTCATATGAATTCATATGTTTTTTTGCTAAATTGTACATATTTTACAAGTTGACAAATTCGTATGAACCCTGCCCCTAAATCTACCCGTCACTGGGGTTTAGACAAATCGTACGAATTTGTACAAATTAACTACCTCGTAAAATACGTACGAATTGGTCGTGAGATTGCATTTAAGCCATTGGAAAGAGTACTGGGCAATGTTTTGGAAACCCTATCCGGTCATTCATGTGGACATAAATTTGACATACCAGTGGTGTTCCCTGGTGGAAGTGGCATCTTTCAGCAGGATAATGCACCCTGCCACACTGCACAGATTGTTCAGGAATGGTTTGAAGAACATGATGAAGAGTTCAAGGTGTTGCCCTAGCCTCTAAATTCCCCAGATCTCAATCCAGTTGAGTGTCTGTGGGATGTGCTGGACCAACAAGTTCAATCCATGGCAGCTCCACCTTGCAACCTACAGGTCTTGAAGGATCTGCTGCTAATCTTGGTGCCAGATACCACCTTCCGGGGTCTTGTCGAATCCTTGCCTTGGCGGGTCAGTGCTGTTTTGGCAGCAAGCGGAGGACCAACAGCATAGACAGGTGATCATAATGTTTTGGCTCATCGCTGTACACTATATAGACAAAATTATTGGGACACATATTCACTAGGGCTGGGACAATATATCAAAGCATTGTGATTCGTGGATCAATTCTGATATTTTCTGAATGCATTGCGATTCTCTTTCGAATCGATTCTGAGCTTAGCTTTTAACAGCAGATGGCGCTCTAGGCTAGATTTTAACCACAAGCTCAAATGATCTGGAAGAAGAGCGTGCTCATGCGCTAGATCAATTTATTGGCTGCATCCAAAAACTGAAAAATGCTGCCTTTGGAGGACGGATTCCAAGGTAGGAAAGCATCAAGGCACGTCCAAATCCAAAGTTAACTTCACTTCCTGTCTCATGAGATGCCTACATCTGATCGATTTTTGAAGGCATCATAGATGTATCCTTCACTGCCTTTGATGTCCCACAGTCCTGTGCTTTCCATTCTGTGAGACTTGAGCTAAAAAATAAAGATGGAAGTAAGGGGCCTAGCGCAACCCCAGAAAAACAGCCCCATGCCATTATCCCTCCTCCACCAAACTTTACAGTTGCAGTCAGGCAGGTAAGGTTCTTCTGGCATCCGCCAAACCCAGACTCACCCATCAGACTGCCAAACAAAGAAGCATGATTCATCACTCCACTGAACACGTTTTCACTGCTCCAGTGTTCAGTGGAGTGATAAATCATGTTACATTTAGACCGTATATATATATATATATATATATATATATATATATATATATATATATATATATATATATATATATATATACACACACACACACAAAAATACCAGACAATAATGATCTCCCAAATGTAGCTTCTTTAGCTCAAATCAAGCTGAGTAGCATGTATTTTAAGGTGCATATTTATGAATGTGCATTCTACAGTAAACAAACACAGTCAGAAATGTTCGGATATTATCTTTCATGTATTGTGTAATCCCCTTCAAAATGTCTCTAATGAACCACAAAAAAGCATGGAGGAACAAAAAATAATTCAACTATGAAAAAATGGCTAAAAAACCTTATTTCATTCTCACATGCTCACATCTACCCTCATGCCCTCTATTTCACCTAGTACAGTCTAATATTTAACTGAACCACTTACTGTTATCACTTTTTCATTCTCAGGGGCAAACCATCAGCCTGCTTGTCACCATGTTGCTTTTACCTGATAACCGTCAGGTCCTCAGGCTATTACCCAGCATAACCCCTCCCCCAACACCCAGCAACATTTACAGTGGCCATTTCCAAATAACCACCAAGATTCGTTCCTGTTGAAAAGACCAGAGTCTGGCCATGATAGCTGCTCTCAAGTCAGCACGGGATCAATACCACTTCAAATCTCTAGTACACGGTACACATTACACCTTCTGGATATTAAAAGAGTGAAGAGGTGATGTTCAGTTCACAATGTAACTCCTGAACAGTTTGATCTAGATGTACTTCAGGAGCTTTTGTCATGAGAAAAACATTTTGTGTATTCCTTCTATCTCTATTTTTTTTTTTTTTTGTCTTTGTGTATGTTACATAAATAAATGAAAAAGAAAGGTAGAACGAGAACAAGGAAAAGCTTGAAAGAGAATCGGAGAGGGAAAGAAATACGATACAGACCATACTCAAGGTCACCGTCATGGTCATGAGGCCCTTTGATGATATCAAACCCTTCACCTAGTCCAGCTCCAGCATCATAAATGAATGAGGGAGCGCGAGAGAAAAACACAGAGCATCCTGTCAGGCTCATCATAAACAATACATCAGACGCAAGAGAATTCAGGACATGATAGGTTGATCTTCACAAGACCTTGCAGCAACAAGTGATTGCCGGGCAGCTTCGCCTTCATTGGTGAGGAGCTCATATTTCTCTTTCTGGCAAAGTGCAAATTTCGCTTGCGCCGATTACCTTGTTCTTTACAACTGCACCAAACACATACATTATAAAACAGCTCTGTTAAACGGGGATCTAGCTTGTTTCTGGAAATGTCTTCTAGAGGAAAGCGCATAAGGGTGCAGAGCAATTTCCATGAATATTTAATTCACCCATCAGGTCCTTAATGACTGTCCGTAACGCAAACAGCTCTTTCCCCAAAAGGAGGGGAATTTGACTCCTCATACCCAGATTAACACAGACATCAGGCAATTAAAGCACAGGACAGCTCTCTCATCTCTCCGATTGATGCAGATTAAAGAGATGGTTCAGCCAAAAATGAAAATTCGGTCATTATTTACTTACCCTCATGTCTTTCCAAACCAGCATGCTTTTATTTATGTCCATTACACACAAAAGGAGGAATTAGTCACGCAGTTCTTTTATAACATTTCAAAAAGGACCGCAAACACAAAAAAAGCAACATAAATGTATCATCATTGACGTTTAGTCACACAAAGCTTCTGTACTGCTTCAGAAGACTTGGAATATAATAAACATTAACTATTTTTACAGAGCTTTTTTTGTCCTTTTCGGAGCTTGACAGATATAGTCATTAGGGCTGAGTTAAAAATATTGATTTCTTGATTTTAATCGATTCTCATTTTGATGAACTGATCTTTTAGTCTATGCTGTCTTCAGTTGATGAATGACAAAACTTTGTAGCGTGCCTCCCATCCCCTAAAAAAACTACTATTGCTACTATTGATATGAAATAAAGTCTCAACTTTCAAATTCTGTCATTCTTATTATGAAATTCAAACAATAAATACTGTTTGGCATTATTTTATGTGGAGTGACAGATCGCTGTAGCTCCTCATTTTAATAAAGCGGCAGCACAGAGCGCACATAAACGTATAATCTATTCTGCTTTACTACTAGTTACAGCACAATATAACATTAATGAACATCAGAAGGTATGTTGAAATATACAGTAAAACCTATCGAAATCTGTATAATTTCTCATGTAATCGCTCAATCAGTGTTGCAACCGTGGAAAAATGTTGCAAAACCAAACAATATGTCACATGATGTTACAGACACTTGGAGAAAAGACATTGAGCCTGTCCAAATACCCACACTTGCCATCTTTGCACTTGACCACTTGTCTACTTACATGACGTATTTCCTGTATTTTGCCCAAGCGTTCAAGTGGGCATGATGACCAGAAGCATGTGTAGAACCTTTTATTTCCCGATGGGACACACTTACAATGATGTAAAAATGCAAATGTTTATTTAGATTTTCGATACTTTGCATTTAAAATAAACTTCTAAAGTTTCTTCTAAACTTATGAAGTTCAGTAACTCCCCGATATCACAGATGACACAATTTAGTGAATGTGGTGCTTATATATATATATATATATATATATATATATAATTAATTTAACTTACATTGGAATGTTTTTCTCGACATCTTGCAATTTCAGGGCATGTGAGTTCCTGAACATGATGCATGATTAGCCTTAGCCTCAAATACCGCTTTGGAGTGTGGTGTGGGTTTAGTGTGTGTTAAGGGCACTGATTGTTGGCATTCATCTTTTAAGTAAGTCTTGTGCACTTACTTCCTGTTACGTGCTCTCAAGTGGCGAAGACTGCGAGCAAAGTCCCTTTCAAGAAAAGTCTGTTCACTCTGCGCCATTTTTTGCAATGCCTCTGGGCAGCTATTTCGGGCATCCAAGACCAAGTCCTATCTATTTGAATGGGGGAATCATGACATCTCAAAAACTGCTTGTTGATCTCACAATTAAATAACATATCAGCAACAAAATATGACATGAACTGTCTCATAAATTTTGTTTCTTATGCTCAAATAACATAAAAAAAAATAAAAAATTCAGAGCCAATACGCATGTGCGCGACTCTCAGGTTTCTATGGGAACCGGAGCTTCTAACGGCAGCTGCAGTGACGCAATGACTTTATCAATCAGCTATTGACTCTTTTACTTGGAAGGCGGGACGTATTCCACCATATTATGGGTTTAAGTTTCTCCCATTCATAACTAATAGGAGTGAACCGTCTTTCTATATCTATAGTCTTTGCCGCAAGTGTGGCTATTTGGATAGGCCTAATCAATGACCATAAACTCGATAGTTAGCCAGAAAAATTATGTCATATGAAAGGATTTTTTAAAAATGTTAACAAATTCACCATGTTTTATATTGACAGACGTGACCACAAATAACTTGTTTTATAGAAAAGAGCTGCATGAAAGGTTATTGTATTCCAAAATGATTTTTTTTATTAGTATAATACTATTATTTATTTATTTATTAAAACAAACAAGCAAGCAAGCATATGAATTTGGAAAAATATGAAAAATGATGTTAATTTTTAAGTTAAGGAAATGTAATCAGAAGCTATTCTGTAAACACTGTTACTGTACTTTAAGTACATAGTCTGGAACAATAGTCTCATCATGGTGTTCTGAAGCTTTAAAAGACACATCATGAGTGTTTTATGCATGTTTTACTTTGTATGTGAGAGTTCCAATACAATTAACAGTGATGTGGAAACACGGTGATAATCAGTTAGCTGACACAATTAACAAGTAATTTAAGTAATAATTTACATAGGCTAAAGCAGACAACTGCATTATCATGTGCAGCACCTTGCTCTTTCTTCGTCTGGACTGTAAATGATTCCAATCAGCATTCCTTATCCCACTGCAATCATTCCTTTAATTAAAACATTCCAAGCAGCCGTCAGAATAATTACCCAAAGTGGACATATACGTCAGCAGACAGATTAGTAGATTTTAGGCGGAAGAAAAAGACAAAGTAAAAGAAGGTGCTTAACTGCAGAATTAGAGGGAGAATGGGTTTTTAATCGCACAGTTAATGTTGAGGAAATGTGCAGCTTGGAGATGGCTGACAGTGCAAATTACCTTTTATAGTTCATGAAGGATATGACACCAGCTGGGCTCCACTTCTGACATCGCTCCCACACACTTGCTTATTCTGAGTTTGGATGTTCTAGCAACAAAGGAAACGGTTCAAATAGAAGAAAATGAATGTGCTTTTGATGGACAGTTTTCATCATCGTACCATAAAAATTAATCACAGTGTATCTCGAAGGGTCTTTATCTTTGTCAAGGCTGATCTCGGTTTATTGAAACAATGATGTAACGTAGTGTGCGCCCTTCCAAGAAAATGAAATGATCAAACTTCCCTACACAGGAACACAACCCCTCTGTTTCAACACGTCATCCTTTAGTTTGCTCTCTGTTCATCTCTTTTCCATAAAATCTCACTCATGGATCAAGAATAAGCACATGCATTTTATGCCTTGTGAACATTTGGCTTTAGTAATGTATTAGATAATTGTTGCAATAAATTCTGTTGATTTAAATATGACACCAAAGGACAGTTATTTGGCTGGCTACCATAAACAGTTTGGGGATGGTGATATTTTTCATGTTTTGACAGAAGTCTCTTATGCTCACCAAGGCTGCATATTAGTAATATTACTAACATTTTAACATCCACCAACTTATTCATAACCTTAAAGGTTCAGTATGTAAGAATTCTGTCCGCTAGAGGTCAAAACAAAGGCGTAGCTTGATGACGCCAAGTTTGAGAGTGGAATCTTGGGACATGTGGTCTCCACCTCAACGGATGTGCAAAAGAATGGGGATAGGACCCAGGAAGAAATCATGTTCATGGATACGATTATTAACGTTACTGTAGTATGAAGCAGAGCAGGACCGAGTGTTGTGGAAGCTGAATGAGGCCGCTGGAGCGATTGCACAACACACGCCTCACGAGCAGCGGAACTTTTATTATGCCACAGTCGCCGGCGCCGCTTCCGCTTTTCCGGTCATGAGTATGAGGTAACACAGCTCTGTTTATTATTAGATACATTTGAGAGCATTTAAAATTATGTTATAACGTTACTCTGTGCTTTCGCTCGGCGGCTGCTTTGAGACACTTGTTTGAGACACACTGCAGTAAGATAGATCGATTTTAGAACGTATTATATGATGGAGAAAATTCTTACTGTTACTAAAAATAAAGCTGCATCTGATTATGCTGTTAGCTACTAGACAAAATAGTTTTTTTTTTCTTTGAGGCATGGTAAAGCATGGTACTCGCAAAAAATCAAGAAAATTAGATTTTAAGACTAAACGTGTTGAGCTATATAACAACAATTAGTTTTCTGTCTATAAATATATCAAAACAGTTGTCCATTGTTTATTAAAATATGTAATATATTAAAGTGTCTTTGGTGTTTCCATGGTTTCTACAAAATAAAACCGGAAACCGAGGCAGACCGAGGGAAACACGGGTATGACGCAATTGACAGGCGACTCCTCACACGTCCCAGAGCCTTGGATAAAATTGCAGTTTTCTCATGATTTACAAATAGTTGGAAACCTTTGGGATATTGCAAGTACTCAAGTGAACAAAATATATAACACTGGACTAGTGGTTTGTGAATATTTTACTGCAAAAACATTACATATAGCACCTTTAAGGCTAACATACTACAAACTTAAACTTATATTTTGATTTCAGGGGGACTTTAAGGATGCTGATTGTTAGAAGTCAGCTGTCGGACTCCCGAATGTGAACATGGTTTTTGTAACACATTAGCTGTTTGATAACATGGTCAAGCAAAACGCTAATCATATTAATTACCGTTATGTGTCCGACGTTGTAAAAAGCGATACCATTGTGCAGCGTTTACCTCAGTAAGATGACGAGTAGATCTCGGCTGCGTCCGAAAACTGGAAAATGCTGCCTTCTGAGGACACATTTCAAGGTAGTAAGGCATCAAGGCACGTCCGAATCCAATGTTAGCTTCACTTCCTCTCTCATGAGATACCTTCCTCAGATCGATTTTTGAAGGAAGCATAGATGTATCCTTAGCGGCCTTTTATATCCCACAATCCTGCTTTCCATTCTGTGACAGTTGAGCTAGAAAAATAAAGATGGCGTCCGAAAGTTGCGTTTGCTGCTCAGTTTGTGTATAAATGTACGATTTTGACCAACATATTTCAATTTTGATATCATTTCTATCGAGAAATTACTACTGTAGTAATTAAATCTTTGTTTAGTTCTCACCAAAGCTCGCGCTATATTGCTCTATATACTGTAGATCATTAAACTGTTACACTGCCTCAGAAGTCTGTCCGAAATCAGTTTCGTGAGTTCATGCACAAACGTTGCCGTACAAGTCATTCTCTTATAAGACAACGAGGCAGCAAGACAGCTACCTATGTTTTCAGACGCAGCCTTCATCTGAGCTCGTGCGAGTGAGTGGAGGCGGGGCTAATTAGCATATTCATAGATCCGTGTATATTAAATGAGGCAAGGCTGTAGAGTTACATTCATGCTATTTTAAGGCATTAAGAATTTTTCACAGGAAAAACGTTTAAATATGTAATTTTGGTGATCAAAGACAAGTTTTAAGGGATAAAATTGTGACCTGCTCTGGCGAAATGAGTCGGAAGTCGCAATGTTCTATTTTAAAATATGGGCCAATAATGTGGAAAAACAATCGATTTTTTTAAGCTAATTTCAAAGAACAGACTTTCAAAAGTTTCGTAGTCCAGATAATTGAGTAAAGGTATTTAAATGGTTATTAAATTTGACATGGTTTTACTAAATTCGCTGGAAATTAACTTCTCAACTCCTCTCATCACTTAATATGAGCATTTCACGGTATCCCCTGAAACGCCATTATTTCTGCTCTACAAATGGTGTTACACGTTGTATAGAACCAATCAAAAAGCTTAGAAATGTAACGTTAAACACACTGACCCAAACGCTGATTTTTAACAATGGGAAGCCCCGTTTCGACTGACAGGCACGCGATCGGTCCAGCCATCCTCCTGTCAGACTAGCGCGCCTTAAATAAAACTCCCATTTGCGTGTCTCTCTTTAAAAGCCAATAAAAATTGAATCCATATAGGTAGCACAAAAATTATTTTTGCATACAAAACCAAAGACTTTAAACTTTAATATCAAGCCTCCAACATGCTTCTGTTGCGTTGTTTTCACCCTCTAATGAGTCTGAGTAATATGCGTTTACAACAAAAATAGCACAGCAGCTAACTGAATACAAGTATGTATATTTCACGTGCTCATAACTTCATGAAAAATGCACAGATCATAAAAATGGCACATCGATATTTAAAGCAGATTCTCAAGATTAAAATGAATCCAAAATCAATATAATATATTGCGATGATCACAAGATATTACTCACGGAATGATTTAACATACTTGGCTAAAAACATGTCTCTCATCTCTCCGGGATGCAGTCTGTATCCAATGTTCCCGGACCCATCCATGTTCGTTTTCCAACGTGGAATAACACAAAATAGATATCATTTTAAAGCTTAGAATCTCATCTTTTTAATGCATCTAACCATTTTGAAAAACTCATAACGAGTGCTGAGAAGCACCTCTAAACCGGAGTTTACCGCCCGTTGGCGCCACCTGGCTGCGGAAAAAATGAACAACAATTTTTCAAACTATTCTTTATGCTATCACCACGAAATTTGAACCAGATGCAGCTCACATATAGGAGAGCATCTTATTGTGTTCAATAAGTTATTCCATGTCAAATAATAAAAAAGAAAAATTATTTAAAAAAATAAAATAAAAAAGTATATATATTTTTGTCTTAGCTGTTTCTCAGCAAGAAAATGTCCAAATGTAATGTAATTTATATTTTCTTAAAATTTAAATTGTTTTCTATCAAATGATAGGGTGAATTGCCCTAATGTGGGACATTTTTTTGCATTTCAGACTTCTGTGACATATTGCAATTTGTAGCCAAAACATTAAATTCACACACAATACCATTTTAAAAATCCCAGGATGTCTCCTAATCAAATCAAAAGAGAAAATGGGGATAACACATTCATAAAAGAAATTATAGACATATTAGTGTTCTTAGTGCAAGTCGTCTAAAAAAATCTGGTGCTTCCTAATGTGGGACAGTTGTGTCCCTAATTTGGGACACTGAAAATTCTATGATAAAAGGCCAAAATCTGATGATGAAAATAAGAATAATGATAATAATGATGATAATAATGATAATAATAAATAATGATAATAATAATAATAAAAGGTCTATGAAAAGGCCAAAATCATTTGATTCATGCAGAATAGTAAAAAACTTCTTAAGTTAGTAATTCTCTTCTTGGTTATGGATGGACTGATTGATAATTGAACATCATCAGAAAAATAATACAATATGATAGTTTTGATGCATTTATTGTAAAGACATTAAGCAACTATTTTCATAGGCTATGTTATGTTATATATAGAAAATAATTAAATGCACAGTCAGAATTCTTTACTGTTCTCCTCAACATATAGCCTATAGGCTTATTTGAAGGCAAAATATAAAATCTTGCAACCTGCAAAAAATAAATTAAAAAAAGCCTTGAACAAACTTTAGGCTGGATTTAACATTGAGTCAAAATTCATAAAAGTGCTGCAAACTGCATAAATGTTTATTTGGCCTAATGTTTTCTATTTCACTAAACAACAAACACACACAATCATTCTATTATTGCATAAAAACACTAAAACACTGTAAATAACCATTTTTGTCCCACAAACCATGCCCCACCACATATTTTTGACTGACTAAAGTACTGTCCCACATTAGGCAATCATACTGTCCTACTTTTTGAAACCATATTTCCTAAAGTGGGACAGTAGGAAATTTGATAAAAATATAAAATATATTTCATTTCATTTTTTTTTTTTTTCATTTATTTATTTATTTAAACAGGGACAGTGTAAAATATACATTAAACCTTAAAAAGGCGAGATGCATTTTACCAGGTTGTAGCACTTGTGCTAATTTACACCTGCAGTCCCTGGACAGGCTGATGTAAACAAATCAAGCTAATAATACATTTATCCCAAAACAACATTAAAGTAATCACACACTGCATCCATTCTACAACACACATTTACAAATACACTCTCACATATACAATAAATACTAAACATTATGTAAACATGTTTGTTGTGAAAGAAGCCATTTTTTGACCCGATGTGAAAAAATGTTAAAATTCACGCATGTGGTTAACTCTGTTGGCCACTTATTCCACTGTCTGATGCTACACTTGGGAAAGCTGAGCTACCGAACGCTGTTTTACACAATGGAATCCTACACTTGCCCCGAACAGTCGACCGAGTGGCTCGAGATGGATTTGCTGAGCTCAGTAAGATATACTTTTTTAAGGGACGAGCTGCAGTACCATTTATTATCTTAAACAAAAGAAAGATTTGAATATATGATTATATTTTCAAAACTTAATAAGCTACGTTTTTTGAGAATATGACAATGATGAAATAACCGAGATTTATCAAGAACCTTAAGAGAACTTTTGTACAATGATTCCAGAGGCCTCATTGTTGTTTTACAGGCCTGTGACCAACTCGTCATGCAGTAACGAAAGTGCGAGAATATAAAAGCATTTAGATATAAATTAGATGCATCTGTGGTCAAAGAGTTCCTAATATATCTAAACTGTGCTATGTTCATTTTCAACGTATTAGTTATCTTTTTAATATGTTTTTTAAAATTTAAATTTGGGTCAAGAGTAACTCCTAAATATTTAATTTGGTCAACCCTTGCTATTTCCTGACCTTCAATTATAATTTTTGATTCAGTTTTACATGACGAAAACTTACGGCGATTTGTGAAGAGAAACCGTTTTGTCAACATTCAATGTTAAGTGAGAGTTTTTCAGCCAACTGGAAATCTTTTTCATTTCCTCAGTTAACTTTCGGGCAACATCCTTAACAGTTTTACCATGAATATACACCACTGTGTCATCAGCATACATTATCATTTTAGCATTAGTACACACAGATGGAAAATCATTTATATAAAGAGAAAACAACAGGGGCCCTAATATAGAGCCCTGCGGCACACCCATGGTACATGCTCGTAGGGAAGATGATACATTACCAATACACACTGCTGCCTTGCACTAAGGAAAGATTGAATCCAGTTTATTGTACTTCTACTAATAGAGAAATGTGTTAGTTTATCTATCAGTATTTCATGGTTTACTATATCGAATGCCTTACACAAGTCAAGAAAGACCGCCCCTACAACTCCTCCACTATCCAAACTTGATTTTATTTCCTCTATTAAATAGCAGCATGCTGTCTCCGTTGAGTAACGTTTTCTGAAACCAAACTGAAGAGGATGTAATGCAGCATTATGATGAAGATGTTCCACTAGCTGTGCTGCAACTACTTTTTCAAAGACTTTAGACATAGTGGGAAGGATGCTTATTGGTCGATGGTTAGAGACCTGGAGCTTGTCTCCTGACTTGTGTATAGGCTTAACTATAGCTGTTTTCAGAGCTATAGGAAAAATACTTTCATTTATTGACTGATTTATAACTTTAGTTAATACTGGAGTCAAAATTTCCTTGTGCTCTTTTAAAAACACAGAATCAATGGCAAAGATGTCTTTAGATTTACTATTATTTAAGTGTGATATTACTTTTAAAACTGTCCCTTCATCTACATAAGATAGTTTAAAAAATGACTCATCACAATTAAATGTATGTACAGAAATTGGTTTCAGAAACATCAGCCAAATCCTGCACAGAATCTAAAAAATAATCATTAAAATGTGTTGCTACCACTGTATTATCATTTTGAATAGCTCCATTTATTTTTAGTTGTACTTGTTCACAATTTATCTTTTCTTTTCCAAGTAATTTATCCATATTTTTCCAGAGAAGTTTACTATTACCTTTTACATCTTTAATCAGATTTAAATAAAAGTTTGCCTTGGCTTTTCTAAGCTGCGTAGTGACTTTATTCCTTAAACTTTTATATACATAATGATCAGTGGACATTTTTGATTTAAGAAAAGTTTTAAGTGCGAGGTCTCTCTGCTTCATTAGATCCCTGAGAGAGCTACTAAACCATGGCAAATTCTTTTTATTAGTTTTATTTCTTTTTAATTCTGTATGTTTGGTAATAGTCTCCTGTAAGGTTAAAATAATATTATTGCATGTATACTCACAGCCCTTACTATCAACTTTAGACTCCCAATCTATTTCATTTAAATCATTCATCAGTGCAATTTGATTTCTCTTAGGAATATGAAAAAATGTATTTAATTTATTTATTTGCTGTTTGTCTCTATACCTAGATTTGTTTAATTTTCTAGCAACTAGAGTAAGGTTATGATCTGACAAACCAGTTATTAAATTGTATGTTTTGGTAACCCTATCTGGTTTATTTGTAAATATGAGATCAATCAATGTTTGAGAATTTCTTTGTCAGTCTGGTTGGTTTATTTATCATTTGAGTCATTTTTACAGAGTTCGTAATGTCCTTAAGTTTTTTTCTTTTTTACTTTATCAAGCCAATTTATATTAAAATCACCCATTAACAGAGTTTCTTTTGTTTCATATTTTTTTTAAGTATTTCAGCTAAATCTAAATAGAATTCATTTGTCACATTTGGTGGTCGATATACAGCAAATACAATGAATGACATTTGTGCTGAAAGGGTTATAGTAACACCAACACACTCCAAAATTTGCACTGGAATATCTATTTGATGACTATCAATACCGTCTCTCACATAGATTAAAACTCCGCCTCCTTTCCCCTTCCCTCTGTCCCGTCTATAAACATTATATCCAGGAATTGTAAACACAGATGAAGGAGTCGTAGGTGTTAACCAAGTCTCTGTAAGACACAGGTATTCAAGATTTGAGTCCAAAAGTAAATGTTCCAATTGTTCCGTTTTTGAAATCACACTACGCATGTTTAAATGTCCGCCAAATATTCCTTTTGGTTTTGTTTTAGGATTCCATAGCACCGATGCATGATTGACTGTTTGAAAAAGTTTAGTATTTCGTTGTTTGGAAGTTACAATAGTCTGCAGCGAGTTGAGTTCAGCCGGTTTGGACGCACAGCATGTTAAGATGTTACCTTGTAGCATTGAGATCGCTGATGTTGCCGTGGATGTATTTAGCTTCGGTGAATGTTGAAAGACCATCGGGCCAGGATTTACATGAACATCTCCGCATAGTAATAACATAATGCAAAGAATCGCCGCATTCCCTCGCTGAACTTTTTCGTGACGAGCCACTCTCCGTGCGCGTAACTGACCGCATCGCTGACCACGGCGATCATCCTGGTAGACGGCTCGCCCACCGTCCAGCACATTAGAGTAGATTATATACTGGCTCCAAGAGTCCAGGGGAGCAACGAGCGTCTTTGACACACCGCCAATTAAAGTTGAGCGTTCATGAGCAGCTACCCAGCTCCCAAACATTTGCGTAGTAATAAGAGCCATCAGGTAAAACAGAACAATTAGCACACTTAAGGCCCAGGCAGTTACGGCAGTTCTTATATCAGGCTGGTTCCCAGGTGTTTTTAGGATGCCAAGCTGCTCTTGCCTACTACTGCCTGCTGCCGCCATTTTGCCGCCCATTCACTCTCTCCTGTAATATAGATTACACATACATTGTTATAGTATTTTTTGATGGACATACATTTCATAAGCACATTAGGCCAAAAGATATCATGATTTTTTTTTTTTGTTTAAAATTAATTTATACTCCTTAATGTCAAGTTTGTCAAAACTCTATGTCATTGACCTTTGGGTGGCTTTCACACAAGGTCCTTCCTTTTTGATGATTGCTACAGTCTCATATATGACTGGACATTTGAGAAGCTATGTGATTTTGATCACATGGCACCACAGCTTCAGATAACCTATAGTTTCACTGACATTCATGTATTTATGCGGGACCTACAAACACTAAACCTTAGGTGTCCCACATTAGGCAGTGTCCCACTTTAGGGCAATTCACCTTACCTACCTTTTGACTCTCCTTGCTAGAGTTTTGGAGTTATGAGTCTTTACCTTTGTGTGTGTCACTCAGGAAAAAAAAAAAAAAAAAAAGCCTTCAGGTGTTAAAGGGTTAATTCAAATAAATACTTTCAAATAGCTTCAGCCTGGTTTAGCATTTATATATATAAAAATGTCTTTGGTTAAATTAAGATGTAAAATAAATAGTTTATCCCTTTAAATGCAATGGATTTTGAAAGATATCAAAAAAAAAAAAAAAAAAAAAAACTTTAAAAGTGATTTTCTCAGGTTCCTGGAAAAGAGGGCAGATGACCATAATTCAAATGGGTATATCTTTAAAACCATTCAAGGTATGACTTTGACTAGGATATCATTTTAAAGCTTATTGTGTCATCATTCCATTGTTTTCTATTCTAATATATTTTAAAATGCAATTTATTCTTGTGATGGCAAAGCTGAATTTCTTATTATTATTATCATCAATGCGGTAAAGTTGTGCTGATTAATATTTTTGTGTAAACCATAATACATTTCCTTTCAGGATTCTTTGATGAATAGAAAGTACAAAAGAAAAAAAAAAAAGGAAAAACACACACACACACATACAACATACAACACATACTTATAGTTGACCCCTGATACTCATCGGAAAAAATCCATATAGCTTCAAAACATCCACAAATGCACTGAATGAAGGTTATGCTATTGAGACATATGGCACTATATGTATATAAAAAACTGCACAATCTCCATAATGGGTCACAGATGGGTCCAGTCATCTAATAATGGAGGGTTGTGACAAAACTCGGATACAGCTACAGTTTCCCGACCCTAATGAAACTACATGAAGAGCTCTCATTAGGATGGATCGGTGTAACAAAATGGCAGAGAAAGAGAGAGGGAAAAAAAAGAACAACAGAGAATAGCTGGAGAGCTCACTCTTCATCTCAATTTGTTCCAGGGCTACATGACCTCCATTAGAGATTCAGAAACGAGGAGGCATTATGAAAATTGTAAAGTTCTTTTTACACACAGTTTTTCTGAATAGTGTAACCTTTGGGAAGTTAAGAGATCTTTCGTGAATGTTTTCAAGCTTTGCCTTTGTGGATTATTCCTCCCTCCCATTCTGCAATTCACCTCTGTAAGTGTGAGGTACCAAAGTGAAAAAAAAAAAAACCAGAAAGTACTGTTTTGCAGATCCTCTGATTATGTGCAAATTTTACAAGAGCAAAGGGGGTGAGATGACTTTAATGAGCGGGATTTTAATGTCAATGAGGGGGCAACGTGGCTTTCTTTTATCATTTATTGAATGTGACATCCATCTAATTCTGCTCTTTATAGGCTTGTGAGCACCACAATAAACGGATCCTATATGATTGTAAAATAATAGGAGTTCACGAGCTGACACAATCAGTATTGAATACAGTCCATGCATTACTGTCAGACTCAGTTCAGATGTTTGGAGCTCGACGGCACTAATGCTGAGTCTATATTTATTCATTGTGGTTGTGGATAAAGGGTTTTAATATATGTGACGGCAAGCAGATATAACACTGCATGATCAATGGAGGCGAAAGAATAATCTCATCAGCTCCTAGCAACAGGTTCAATGTCTTTAACTATTATCACTTTGAAAGTGAAGTAATTGTTTTGATGTTAAAAAAAAACTCATATAATACGCAGAGACAACTATAATTAAAGGGATAGTGACTTTGACTTACTGCATGAACAAAAAAAAAAAAAAAAAAAATTCCACCAAAACCATCTTCAAAATATGTTTTGTTATGTTTTGGGCATGAATGTAATAGCATAATGTCTGATGCTCATATATGTTTGTTTTAGGTTTCGTTTATGAAAACTGTGCTAAAAACATCAAGCCACACAAAACAGTTTAAAGTTAAAGGTGCAGTAAGCAATTTCTAGTAAACGCTGTTGATAATTGAAATCACCTTTGTGGTTGATATGCACCCTTAATGCGCCTAGCCCTTTTGCAAAGCCCAATACTGAAGCGAGCTCCACAGCAGACTTCTACCCAACAGTCAAAGCACCATAACGTCATGAAAGCGCAGACTCGGAAGAAGATCACAAGGGCTTAGGGTTCCATTTGGGGCCGGGCCTATGGCGGAATCTGCTGTGCCTGCCGCCAGGGGGTATGATGTCATCAATAAGTGAAAGCATTTTTTGTGACTATGATAGTTCAGGCCAAATGTCTACTTGTTATTTAGCTCCTCTTCTTTGATGGCAAGATCATCCCTTCCATCCCAAAAAACAAACAAACACAGTTTTCATGAACAGCTCCATACATAACATGATAGTCGAAGTAACTCATACACCGATCTGGGCTCGTATGTATAAAGCCGCTCAGAGTAGAATTTTAGTCTTAAGTGTCAAAATTCTAAGAATGATGTAATTTTACTCTTATTCCTAGACTTAAAGCTGCTGTCCGCGATTTTTGGCCTTCTAGCGGTTAATAAACAGAACTGCACGCGTCTTGCGGACGAACATTCTAGCCGGAGCTACTTTTCTCCGTGTACAGGTATGTCTATGGCAAGTCATGCAGTTACTGTGATACTCTGAAATAGTCTGAATATAAACACTTATTATAAGTGTACCATAATGATTCAGGATAAGAAAAAAACACTGTATGGAAAATGGATTCATGTTGTTTATTCTCATTATATAATTTGTGTAAATTGTAAAAAAGGTTGCGGGCTGCAGCTTTAAGAATAAGTATGATTCATAAAGTTTCCTAAGTGTCAAGACTAGGTCTTAACTCCTAAATTATTTAGGAGAGCTGGAGAGGTCTCTTAACCTAGTTAGGAGTACAACATGGCAGCAAAGAAGAGGAGACACACACTCTCCAATAAAGATATGAAGTATTGGAGTTATATGATGGCATGGAGTTGATAAAATTATATAAACTTGATTGTCAATTCTTTTTGTATCTGACCTAATAAGAAATGTAATAACTTTAAATAAATGTAATAAATTTAATAAATATTACTTTTACAATTATTAATATGTTTAATGCATTTTAATACATTTTATGACTTTGAATAAACTTTTTATAACTTTAAATGTAAAAACTTCTCCCACTCTATAAATCAATGCTGTAACTGTAATTACTTTTTTTGGTAACTGTAAATATGCAGCAGTGCACCGGTGATGACTTGGACCCATCAGTCAGCCAAAATTGATGTGCAAATGTTTTTTTTTTTCTCTCTCCTTTTAAATGACCCTAGAATTTAGTTTGAACCATCAAAATATGAAGAAAATATTTTTATTTTTATGTTTATATTATTTAAATGTTTTAAAATATGACATTGACCACACCATAATCAGTTTTTAATATTTCATTGGTTCTCTCTTGTTTTTGCATATGTTCATAATTTCTTTGCATGATAGCCTGGCCAAAAATAATTCGAAATAATTTGAAATTGAATTTCATTATCACATATGAAACAATTGACTCCACAGCTACATGATACTTACATCTTTTAAAACATTTTTTTAAATATTTGAATTAAGGTTGAAAATGTCAGTTTTCCAATGGCTGGACATCACATTTGGCCACTACTCTATGGCATTTCATTGGCTTTCCAACTGACAATCAAACAATGCGGCAAAAGCAAGTCACTTTTATGTTGATAGTGGGCTTCCCTGGAGTTGTTGGAGCCGTTGATGAACTCATGACACATCACTGCTCCAACTGTAGATGAGGAGACATATATCAATGGAAAAAGATTCCACATTATCAATACTAATTTGTGATAATCTTGCACAATGCAAAGCTATTTTTAAAATAAATTTAAATATTAAAACATTTCAGTGTCTTGTTCAATTATTATTATTTTTTTTTTTATAAAAGCATTGTGCTGCTGTGACTTCACCCTTGCTTGCAATTGGCTGATTTAGAGGTTGAGGGCAGCCATTTTGAATTGACATCATTGTAGTCCTTAGTTCACAACACTTAAGTCAGCACTTAAGATTCAGTTTTATACTTTGCTATAAGTTTCTTTTAGCTTCTTTATAAAAGTCTCCTACTCTTAGAAAAGTCCTACTCTTTACTAAGATTTTTTTAACACTGAAGTCAAAAAGTAAGACTATTCTTAAGAGCATTTATGAGAAGTTTTATACATATGGGCCCAGGCATAACATTATGAAAACTGACAGGTGAAGTGAATAACACTGATTATCTCTTCATCACGGCACCTGTTAGTAGGTGGGATATATTAGACAGCAAGTGAACATTTTGTCCTCAAAGTTGATGTGTTAGAAGCAGGAAAAATGGGCAAGCGTAAGGATTTGAGTGAGTTTGACAAGGGCCAAATTGTGATGGCTAGATGACTGGGTCAGAGCATCTCCAAAACTGCAGCTCTTGTGGGGTGTTCCTGGTCTGCAGTGGTCAGTATCTATCAAAAGTGGCCAAAGGAATGAACAGTAGTGAACCGGCGACAGGATCATGTGCGGCAAAGGCTGGCCCATGTGTTCCAATCCAACAGATGAGCTTCTGTAGCTCAAATTGCTCAAGAAGTTAAAGCTGGTTCTGAAAAAAAAAGAAAAAAAAAAAGTGTCAGAAAAGTGTCAGAATACACAGTGCATTGCAGTCTATTGCGTGTGGGGCTGCCCATGCTGAGCCCTGTCGAAAGCACCAACAGTGGGCACCTGAGCATCAGAACTGGACCATGGAGCAATGATGAATCACTTTTCTTTTACATCACATGGTTGGCCATGTGCGTGTGCGTCGCTTACCTGGGGAACACATGTCACTATGGAAAGAAGGCAATCCGACGGAGGCAGTTTGATGCTTTGGGCAATGTTGTGATGGGAACCTTGGGTTCTGCCATCCATATGGATGTTACTTTGACACATACCATGTACAGTACCTAAGCATTGTTGCAGACCATGTACACCCTTTCATGGAAACGATATGCCCTGGTGGCTGTGGCCTCTTTCAGCAGGATAATGCACCCTGCCACAAAGCAAAAATGGTTCAGGAATGGTTTAAGGTGTTGACTTGACCTCCAAATTCCCCAGATCTCAATCCAGTCGAGCATCTTTGGGATGTGCTGAACAAACAAGTCCGATTCATGGAGGCCCCACCTCGCAACTTACAGGACTTAAACGACCTGCTGCTAACATCTTGGTGCCAGATACCACAGCATACCTTTAAGAGTCTAGTGGAGTCCATGCCTCGACAGGTCAAGGCTGTTTTGGCAGCAAAAGGGGGACCAACACAATATTAGAAATGTGGTCATAATGTTATGCCTGATCGGTGTATATTACAAATGTGACAAGATTTAGGGGTTATAGAGATCACTAAAAGGGGGACCTTTTATATTAGGAGTACGTTTTCTCACTTTTCTGACACACTTTGGGAGCCTCTGTATATTACTATGGCATCACTGTCAAAGAGTAATTAGCTGGTGAAGTGGATTTACTTATTGTAGAGTTAACTAAAGTTATCATGAGCATTTTAATGTTTGAAGTGGATGTCATAAATGTCCGTAGACAAGGATTTTAAAATGAGTGGTTCATTGATAAATGCATAAGATCTTACTTTCATGCTGTGGAAATACAAACTGGAAGACAGAACAACGAGTCCAGTGCTGAAAAGAGGCGGGGCTACATAATGTCTATAGTCAATATCTATTAGAATAATATATTTACCAATAATCATTAAATAAATCATCAAATTAAATTATATAGATAAAATATAGATACAATACCATTTTTTTTTAATTCTACAATTCAATAACCAATTCAATAGATTATCTCCATTATGCCATTGTGGTATGATTTTAATATTTAAGTTTAAATATTTAAATAATCATTATTAAGTGACTTTGTGAAATGTTATGTTTTGCAGATGAAAAAAAAAGCCATACTGGTTTGGAACTACATGAGGGTGAGTAAACAATGATCATTTTCATGGATGAACTGTGCCTTTAAGCTATCTGTTGGCTTTTAATACAAAAAAAAAAAATATCATGACCTCTTGTGCTATAGCTCCCACTGAGATAAATGGGAATGGATAGCTTTCTCTGGGTATCATACACATCCTTGGTTTGAAAACAGTTGTAGTTCTGCTTGGTGATGTTACTGGCACAGAAATTACAAGATACAATATACACAATATACTTGGCTAAAAATGGAAGCCAAAAAAATTGCATTTAAAATTAACATCACATTGTTATCTGCATCTGCATGCACACTCACTCAGGTGCGAATGCTACGTTCTCCTGAATTTTGGGCAAATTATATGGACTCTGGTCAGAAAAGAATCAAAACCTACTAACAATAGGCTAAACAACATTGGGTACCAATTTTAGTGAGATTAGATCTTGTAATGAAAATGGTCTGTTTGAATGACTTAAAATGGGCTACAGCTGAAAGTCTGAAATGGGAATTCAATCAGAAGTTGGCTGCAGTGCTGACACAATAAACAAGACACTTTCCATTTCAAGTTTTTCAAAGATGTCAAATTATAGTTTATAGAGACATTTCCTTTTCCTTCCTAATATGCCCTAGTGATGGCAGCTGTGGGCAGGGAGGAGATTTATTTTTCTTTTGCAGAAATTTTGACTCCCAGAGGGTGGATGAGATTTGAAGTGTTGTTATTATATAATTTCCCATACAGCACAATTTGGAAATTTTGTGTGATAGACCAAATGGAAGAAAGTTTCCTCCTGGTTACCTCAAATGCCTTTGAAGGATCAGGATTACAAAATGTATCAACTTTGATTTTAAGAAGCTGCACTACCAGAGTGCATTGTTTTCAGCAGAGCAATCATTTTTGGACAGTTAACAGTTCTTTTTTCTAGTATTTGTTCATTTTGAAGAATAACAAGAAGCTAGATCAAAGCTTGCTGTCACATAGGACTGAACAATTGACTGAAAAAAACGGAGACTACGATTACTGCTGTCATGAATGACTAATTGTAGGGGGAAAAAAAGTGTCAGCATGCAAAACGAGTAAATACAAATGAAAGGCTGCATTTAAAATGTTTTTTTTTTTTTTTGCAGCACTTAAGGATTGTAGCCAACCACATCTGTTGTGGTTGGCTATCTGTTGAATGCAATAGGGAATTTACATAATCTTTGTCTGTCTGATTCACATTTGGTACACGAAAAAAGAAAGGGGCCTGAAAAAACATATTGACCTTTTTGCTTCAACAAATGAACAAGAGGGCAAACTAAATTTATAAGTAATGTTTGTTTTTTTGCAACCCAATAGTTTAATACCCTGATTTGTTTGATTTTGCAAATTCAAGCAATTAAAGATTCAGTTCTGTTACTACTTGGTTTTTTAAAATAATTCTGAAATAAATAAGATAAAATCAGGCATTTGGACGTAAACACAGAAGTGCTGAACTGCGTTCACTATGAAAACTGCATAGGAGACTGACGGGGAGAGAAGAAATTGTTGAATAAAGTCGTTATTTTTGTTATGATTTGTGCACAAAACATATTCTTGTCACTTCATAACGTTAAAGGTGCCCAAGAATGCTTTTTCACATGATGTAATATAAGTCTAAGGTGTCTCCTGAATGTGTCTGTTAAGTTTCAGCTCAAAATACCCCATAGATTTTTTTTAATGAATTTTTTTAACTGCCTATTTTGGGGCATCATTAACTATACACTGATTTTGGCAGCGCCGCCCCTTTAAATGGCGTGCTCCCTGCCACACGAGCTCTGGACTATATTACAGTGCATTTATAAAGTTCACACAGCTAATATAACCCTCAAATGGATCTTTACAAGATGTTCGTCATGCATGCTGTATGCATGCTTCGAATTATGTGAGTAAAGTATTTATTTTGATGTTTACGTTTGATTCTGTATGAGTTTGAGGCTATGCTCTGTGGCTAACGGCTAATTCTACACTGTTGGAAAGATTTATAAAGAATTAAGTTGTGTTTATGAATTATACAGACTGCAAGTGTTTAAAAATGAAAATAGCGACGGCTCTTGTCTCCGTGAATACAGTAAGAAATTATGGTAACTTTAACCACATTTAACAGTACATTAGCAACATGCTAACGAAACATTTAGAAAGACAATTTACAAATATCACTAAAAATATCATGATATCATGGATCATGTCAGTTATTGTTGCTCCATCTGCCATTTTTCGCTGTTGTTCTTGCTGGCTTACCTTGTCTGTGCACTGATCCAGCAATAATACTGCCTTTCCTTGTCTAATGCCTTGAACATGGGCTGGCATATATGCAAATATTGGGGTCATACATATTAATGATCCCGACTGTTACGTAACAGTCGGTGTTATTTTGAGATCTGCGTGTTTTCCGGAAGTCTTTTAAACAAATGAGATTTATATAAGGAGGAGGAAGCAATGGGGTTTGAAACTCAATGTATGTCATATCCATGTACTGAACTCTTGTTATTCAACTACGCCAATATAAATTCAATTTTTGATTCTAGGGCACCTTTAAGGTTGAACCACGTCACATGGACTATTTTAACGACGTCTTTATTACCTTTCTGGCCTCAAAAGGTGCAATGATGTTGCCGCCTATGTGTGGTTCAGAAACCCTCAGATTTCTTCAAAAATATCTTATGGGTCTTAAGGTCTTATGGGTTTGGAACGACATGAGGGTGAGTACTTAGTGAACTAACCCTTTAACAAATAAAACCTTATTGTAAAATGTTATCAATTCTAACAATAACCATTAAATAAAATAAAAATTCAATAAATTGTCTCCATTATGCTATTGTGGTATGATTTTAATATTTCAATTTATACTTCAAACACTCAATCATTATTAAGCGAATGAGGTAAAATGTAAGATCTTCAATCATGTTACAAGAAAACCCTTTTCAACATCATATGAAAAGAAGCGTGGGAGAAAATTTCCAGGCCAGCTTCTTTGCATACGCAAAAGGATATTCTCCTGCATTGTGCATTCCTTGTGTGATCCAAAAACCAGCAGTGTTTCTCCTGTCTAAGCATTTTCCACAGGACTGAGGTGTCATGTTCAACTAGAACAGACTCTCTCCCAGTGGACTAGACCCGGCTCACATGGAAAGGGCCCTTTGAGGACGGCTAAGCATTAAAAGAAACACTTAACTCAGCTTGGCTAAAAGATAAAGGTGCTTCTCTTGGGAACTGTGCTGTGATGTGGGCTTACATTATTAAGAGATATACCATCCGTACCTTTGATGTTTAGACGATCTGTAATGCATTTTGATCGCTTTCAGCCAATATTAGATAAAACATCCATGTCACTGGTGAAGAAAGCGTTAAATTATGGACCAATAAAGCGTGCCATTTTCCTCACTATGGTGTCAGGAACACTGTAAATAAACTATAACTTGTTTTTAAAGAGTGAATTTATAGACTCTCGCATGAGGCTACATGGCAGTCCAGAGACATTCATTATTCCAAAACAATTTGATAGATGTGATCATTAATTCGAAGACATGAGCTAGCGCGCAGCAGAGGCTGGTTGTAAAGGTTGGATTTATCATGCTGACATTTGGCAAGACGACATGCCGCTCTCACTTTTGAATGCGGTCAAGTAGCTCTGTGTTCTTTACTGCTTTATCACCTATGAAACACGTTTCATGATTTACCTTTTTTTCTACATTTCTTGTTGGGAAGGAAACATGGAGGCGTAAAGAGCAGCAAACCGAAAGTGGGGCAGCGACAGATAGAAAAACCATCCAAATGCAAGACGTCCAACTTGGTGAAGATTTCACATGCTCACACATACAATCAACTCTTGTCAGTTGTCGTCACACCTCATACGTTCTGCTCAGTGGCATGATGTGTGTGGAAAAACACTCAAATTAAAGGTCAGAACCATCAGTATCAATCTCAAACCCAAACGGTGAGAAGAGTTTCCATCCATGAGCAGAAACCAGTGGAGAAAGAACAGAATGGGAATGGACATTTTTCTCATTAATCTATAGCACAAAAAATCCAACTATTAAAACATTTTTTGATCTATTGCTTTCCCTGCAGGGTCCAAAATTAATGGCCACCAAGTGCCAAATGCCAGAAAAAAAAATTGACCTGTTGCCCAGGAACTGCAATAGTACATAATTTAAAGAGAAAATTAATATTCTGCCATTATTTACCATCACCATATTCCAAATCCACTTTACTTCTGTCATTTATATGTCACCAATATATTGGTGTCCACCCCATGATTACACGTATACAGGACTGAAGAGTTCAAGCTTCAAAACACACACAGCTAAAAAAAAAAAAAAAAAGTTGTAACTGACTGATAATTGTTTTCTCCATTGAACTGTGAGTCAGTGAGCCATCAGTCCAATTTGTGATTGAATCATTGCTACCTGTTTTGTGAAATATACTTTTCACTGGAAAAAAACTTCCTAATGCGGAAGGAAGTTACTGTATGTCGGATGTCAACATTTTCAGTGACTCATACAAGATTGGAACGACTTGAGGGTGGAAAAAATGATGACTGACTTTTTATTTTTGGGTGAACTACTCCTTTAAGCAGAAATTCAAACGATAGTCGGAACTTTGCCAGTGTTTGAGATGAGCTTTTAAAATCAAAGACGTACAAACTGCCTATTAAATGTTGCATCCAACGTGTCTTCTAACAACTTTATTTCAGTGGAAATTTCATCATTGTAAGTTCATCAAGAACTCTGAAAACTGGGAACAAAATTACAATCATCAGTCTTAAAGGGGTGGTTCAATTTGTGATTTGATTTTTTTAAAGGTGCTAAAGAGGATCTTTTCGTCAACTGAGAAACCAAAGACTGTTAGTGAGTTTTTGAAATGAGCGCATGTGTAAGAACAACCCCCCTCCTTCACAGCTCATTTCGAGGGAACGCCTCCCAAAACTCGTGCACAAGTATTGGAACGAGTGTTTACCGGCATTCGCTGTGTCGTGTTAGTGGATTCATTATGTCGGACTCACCGCAGGTAGCTCATAATCTGCAGTTGTTACTCCTGTCTCCTGACAAAAACATTGCATGCGGCGCCTGTGGAGTGTGGAAAAGTACTGGAGCTCGCAGCCACGCACATCTCGCAGAAGGAACGTCACGGCAGTGATTGACAAGCCAGAGGGCCAATCGTTTACGCGATGATCGCATAAACGATTGGCTGATGTTTTTAAGGCCCTACCTCGTGCACAGATGATGCATATTAATATTATTCCTTTCAGTGCAGCTAATAAATAGTCTTTTATCAGTTAGTAAAGACAGTTTCAAGTAATATTGCAAAAATGTAAAAAACAAAACATCCTCTTTAGCACCTTTGACTCTAGTTAGTTTGTAATGTGGCTGTTTGAGCATAAACAACATCTGCAAAGTTAGGACGCTCAAAGTTTAATGCAAAGGGAGATATTTTCTTTTAAAGAATTCTCTGTTTAAAGACTACAACAAATGGCTGGTAGGGACTACAAAGAGTTTCTTTCCGGGTTGGTGACATGACTAATGGTGCGTTCAAGTCATGTCGGAAAGATCGTATTTACGAGCAGAACTGACATGAATGCCACCACAATGTCGTAAATACCAGTGGGAAGCTCGTAATTTTCTTTAAGCTCCGATCTGTACGAGTTGGGGGCGTGTCAGTCAGAAACATGGCGAAATACCACAATATTACAGGTATTTAGCAGTGAATTGTCAGGCTTTTCTATTTACAACAAAGTAAGCTGATTCCCAGCAAAAAATACAATAGCATCACAGTATAAAAATGTAATATGCAACAATAAAGTTTACAACAGCTTCATAAATTAATTAAAAAACATAAAAAAGCAACATACAACTAATGTACATTATTTGCTCTACATTTTCTAGAAGCAGAAGTGTTGTAATTTTGTGTAATTAATTTAGAGAAGGCACACCGCCATCATACTCCGACGAAAGTGACTTGAACGCACCTACCGTCGTACACACGTTTTCCCACCTCGTAAATACGAACTTCCCAGGAAGACTTGAACGCACCATAAGCCTAAAATTGCGAGAACACGCAACAAAGGGGTGAGGCCGTTTTATTGCAATACAGTACGTAACACAAATGCAATAGCATGTCATAAAAGCAAGATGACAACATGACAAGTTATAACCATAATTAAACTAAACTAAACTATACCTGTTCTGTCTTCATGCAGCATATGAAGAGTTTGGTTCCAAAACGCTATAAATCCATTTTGATTAATTTGAGTAAAAAGGTGTTTTCTTTACCAAGAAATTGGCAAAATGAAAACCACTCTTTTCTGTTTCAAACTTTCACATAGCATCTTTTGGTTATAAAAACATTAAAAATTCAAATCTAGATTTTGATTTTCAAAGGTTTATTATAAAAATTTATTATTTTTTCCCCAAAATGCAATAAATGCATGACACGTTTTTTTGTTTTGATTTTTTTTTTTTTTTTCAAAATGCAATTAATCCATCAATATAAAAGTTATTTTTCATATTGAAAGTAAGTTAATTCACATATATGACAGCCTCTGAACTTTGTCAATACTAATCGTATGTACATGCATTTGACTAAAAATACATTCAGTCATCGCTCCCAAAATGAATTCAACGAGTCATCTTGTTAATCTTATAAATGAATTATGTCTCTGTTTGTCATTACCGATCAAGGCGTATCTGGCGTCACCGCATGGTTAAAATAAACAGTTCAGTTTAGGGAGCGTGATAGAAGTTTGATGCTGTCGTGAAACAAGCAACAGCCGGCATTTTTCCTCCTCCCGACTCGAGTGCCTCGCCTTCTTAATCTCCTCACGTAAATGATTTCGATGGCTTGCGTTTCTTCCCCACCGCAGAAAGCACCACAGGTTCAGCAATGTTCATCGAAATTATTAATTTTTCTGTTTTTGTTGATCACAAAGTACAAAGTAGATAAAGGATGCGGGGTGTATTCAGAGCGCCGCCATTACTGTTTACAGTGCATGGAATGGTGCGCTGTGATTGGTTGAGCGGATATATCGCGTTCTGCAGAGAAGTGAGACTGGCGTTTGTCGCGTTTTGGAAAGAAAGGGAGAAAACATGACAGAATAACACAACGGATATCGCATTTTGCGCAAAATTAATAAATGACTTTTCAATACCGACCAGATACAATACTGATTTTGGCGGAAACTCAATTTTTTTGAAAATGGCGTTTATCGCGTTTTGGAACCAAACTCTTCATATATTCTCTGGCTCTGTAGGCATCTTACAACAGTTCCCACATGAGCGATTTACAGATTATCATGACAGAATATGCAACTTTAAGATAGTTAACTCCACATCAGCTACATAAGTTTATCCACTCACCATTCAGAAATGTCCTGTTGCATTCTACATGTTGTCACTTCTTCTCGAGTCTCTCCATCATTGTCCGACTCCAGTTTGAACATGAAAGGCTGAAAGATTCTGACATTTTCAGTGAGTCTGAGGTAATCGGCGCTGCCAACACGAGCTCTTGAAACTCCACCCTCTTCAAAGGAGTAGCAGCTCATTTGCATTTAAAGGGACACACAGAAACAGAGCATTTTTGCTCACCCTCAAAAACGGACAATTTTAACATGCAATAAAAAATGATTTGTGGGGTATTTTGAGCTAAAACTTCACATACACACTCTGGAGACATCAGGCTTATTTTACATCTTGTAAAAGTGGCATTATATGACCCCTTTAAAGGTGCCCAAGAACGTTCTTTCACAATATGTCATATAAGTCTAAGGTGTCCCCTGAATGTGTCTGTGAAGTTTCAGCTCAAAATACCTCATAGATTTTTTTTTAATTATTTTTTTTAACTGCCTATTTTGGGGCATCATTAACTATGCACAGTTTTACACTCTGCACCGCCCCCTTAAATCGCGTGCTCGCTGCCACACCAGCTGTCCACTATATTACTGTGCGTTCACACCGCCAGCGGCGAGAGCGTCAACATTCGCCTTGGCCGCCCTGCCAACAACGCTGTACCGTTCGTTCAAACTGCCGCCGACGGGAGGGTCAAAGCAGAGCCAAAGTAAGTGACAAGTCGCGTCAACCAATCGGAAGCCTCTCAAGCGAGGACCTCTACATTCTAATTGGTTGCCGCCGAACCGCGTCATAGCTCATTACCATAAAGTTAACCTTATTTCAACTCTCCTCGTCGCTCTCACCGTCCAAGACGCGCCGCGCCGCTCTCGCCGGAGCTCGCCGCCGGCTCTCATTGAAAATGAATGACTAGCGTCACTTTGACGCTCTCGCCGCTGGCGGTGTGAACACACAGTTACAGTGCATTTACAAAGTTTACACAGCTAATATAACCCTCAAATGGATCTTTACAAGATGTTCGTCATGCATGCTGCATTCATGCTTCGAATTATGTGAGTAAAGTATTTATTTGGATGTTAAAGTTTTATTCTGAGTGAATTTGAGGCTGTCCTCCGTGGCTAATGGCTAATGCTACTCTGTTGGAGAGATTTATAAAGAATGAAGTTGTGTTTATGCATTATACAGACTGCAAGTGTTTAAAAAATGAAAATAGCGACGGCTCTTGTCTCCGTGAATACAGTAAGAAACGATGTTAACTTTAACCTCATTTAACAGTACATTAGCAACATGCTAACGAAACTTTTAGAAAGACAATTTACAAATATCAGTAAAAATATCATGATATCATGGATTATGTCAGTTATTATTGCTCCATCTGCCATTTTTCGCTGTTATTCTTGCTTACCTAGTCTGATGATTCGGCTGTGTGCAGCTCCAAACGTTACTGCCTGCCCTTGTCTAATGCCTTTCATAATGTTGGGAACATCATGGGCTGGCATTATGCAAATATTGGGGGCATACATAGTAATGATCCCGACTGTTACGTAACAGTCGGTGTTATGTTGAGATTCGCCTGTTCTTCGGAGGTCTTTTAAACAAATGAGATTTATATAAGAAGGAGGAAACAATGGAGTTTGAGACTCACTGTATGTCTTTTCCATGTACTGAACTCTTGTTATTTAACTATGCCAAGGTAAATTACATTTTTGAATCAAGGGCACCTTTAATATTTCTGACAGAAGATTTACAGACTATTGACAAGCTCACGTCATATATGATTCTGTTAGTGACACTATAACCTGTACCATTTGTCACAAATATGCAACAGCTAAATCACATTGTAATAGGGACCAAATATATATTTTTATTTATAATTATAATGCAAGATAAGTTTAATAAGAAGCATTTATAGCTGGTAAAATTCATGACAACAAAAACAAATTCATTTTTGATCCCCAGCTGTCACATTTTACACAGTGACAATTAAAAACTTTGATAGCACAAATCATAATTAACTTGTCAAAATCTCTCCTCATCTTGTTAAAAAAGGAATGAACAATAATAAATCAATAAATTGCAACTAAGCATACACAATATAAGCTAGAAAAGTAGTCTCAAAAGCTATGATAATAGCATATTCTGAACAGACTTCAAAAGAGAACAGTGGTTTAAAGCCCACTAATGGGTAGACAGACAGTAATGTCACAAAATAAAGTAGAACCTAAAACCCCATCAGAATTTCAGTAACATAGGATGCATAACGTGGTAACAGACAAAGAATAACCAATCACAACGTCTACTGCCCACTGACCATCGTGCTATGGTATAACATCTTTTAAGTGCCATTCGGTCTGTTATATCACCACAACTGGTACATCCTATGGTATACACACTTTACTCATACAATCAAAGAAATAATTTGTTTGGTGAACTGAACTTAAATTACTGTATGTATGCATTGCATGCATAACTTTTTTTTCTTCTTCTTCTTTTTGGAATGTTCACGATGAGTGAGTAAGAAGTGATTTTCACTAACATGTAGGGCTGGGACAAGAAATCGATTCTCGATTCATGATACAATGATTCTGGATCGATTCTGATTTTTTCCTAACGTATCGTGATTCTCTCTTGAAACGATTCTGAGCTTAGTTTTTAACAGCAGATGGCACTACATGCTTTAGAAACAGCCGTAGACTGCTTGCTTCCAATTCCTTACACACACACCACTTAAACCGAAAATAATCATTGATAAAGTTTGAAAAGGTTGAAGCGAAGTATGAGGGTGTTCGCAGTGGGCTGTGTTAACATTAATCTTGCATCATAAAAGCATTCTGAACCGAAGTGCAAATATATTTAACCATTTACATGACTCAGCCGAATGCACGAGCGCGCTCCAGCACTCTTCTTTATGAGCATTTGAGTGTGCGGTTAAAAACTAGCCTAGAGCACCATCTGCTGTTAAAAACTAAGCTCAGAATCGATTCGAGAGAGAATCGCGAATCGAGAATTGATTTATTGTCCAAGTAATAAATTTATTGTCTCCAGTAATAAAAAAAGGATCTTATAGGTCGGCAACATAATTGAACATTAAAAACTTTCCTGTTACTTAAAAACACATAAAATCATACTTAATTTCAACATTTAATCTTTCAATCTATGCAAGTCTACTAGAACGCCATAAAGGGTGAGTACTTAATGAAAGAAATTTAATTTTGGGGGGAACTAACCCTTTAAGGAAATAGATCAAGCAGCAAAATAAAATAAAATACTTCAGGTATACATGCAGCTGTAGGATTTAACCACTTATGCCACAGTCCTCACATAACAATCCCTTATACACACAGCTAAATCTTTTGTTAGTTAAAGGGTTAGTTCACCCAAAAATGAAAATAATGTCATTTATTACTCACCCTCATGCCGTTCCACACCCGTAAGACCTTCGTTAATCTTCGGAACACAAATTAAGATATTTTTGTTGAAATCCGATGGCTCCATGAGGCCTTCATAGGGAGCAATGACATTTTTCTCTCTCAAGATCCATTAATGTACTAAAAACATATTTAAATCAGTTCATGTGAGTACAGTGGTTCAATATTAATATTATAAAGCAACGAGAATAAAGACTTATTTAGTGATGGCCGATTTCAAAACACTGCTTCAGGAAGCTTCGGAGTGTTATAATTCTTCTGTGTCGAATCATGATTCGGATCGCGTGTCAAACGGCCAAACTGCTGAAATCACGCGACTTTTGCACTCCGAACCGCCGATTTGACAGGCTGATTCATAACGCTCCAAAGCATCCTAAAGCAGTGTTTTGAAATCAGCCATCATTGTTTTGTTTTATTTTTTTGGTGCACCAAAAATATTCTTGTCACTTTATAATATTAGTATTGAACCACTGTACTCACATGAACTGATTTAAATATGTTTTTAGTACATTAATGGATCTTGAGAGAGGAAACGTCATTGCTCCCTATGCAGGCCTCACGGAGCCATCGGATTTCAATAAAAATATCTTAATTTGCATTCCGAAGATTAACGAAGGTCTTACGGGTGTGAAACGGCATGAAGGTGAGTAATAAATGACAGAATTTTCATTTTTGGTTGAACTAACCCTTTAAGTCAACACACTTTCAGACTGTAAGTAAACATCTCCTTACCATATCCAACTAAATTTTAGAAAGTTATGTTATGGCTAGGTTAATTGCCCCAATATTGCAATTTACTGACCCTTATATTGTATAAAACCTGTAAACAGTTTTTCAGTCCAAACAACTGTGAAACAACACCATGAAAGTAGCATCAAATGCACCCTTAGTCTCCAAATCTACACAGCAATGGACCTTTTTTCAGAGGATATGAAACAGAATGCAGAAAATAGTTTTCCACCTACAGTACTTCCTCCCTCAAAGAACTGGAAGCCTTTGTTCTTGAAAAATGGTGCAAGATTGCACTAGGACTGAAGACAAAGAGTGGGCTTCATAAGGTCCTTGAAACCAGTACATCGCCAGGTACAGTACTTGTGATAAACCCAACGAATTAACTGAACGATGCGTCATACCGCGATAAATATGATCTTGCATAATCTCACTTTCAGCTGGATGCAGCGAGGTCATTTAGATTTCTAATTGCCTTGAATCTGCTATCGCTACGCCTTGTCATCGCCTCAAACGAACCCAGCAACAGACAAATGGGGCCATGAGCATTTTAATAATGGCATAACTCTGCAATTACAGGGGGGCCGATCTAGAAACATGTCAAACACTTGCATTTGAATTTCAACACCTGTCAGAGCTCAAGGACTCGCACATGTTCCCTAAAACTCTTCCCAGAATAGACAGAGCTTGTGTGTGTGTGCGTGTTTATGCAAGGGAAGCTTTGTCACTTGAGTAATGGAGGAACTCTGCGCTCTCAGGAGCTTTTCCTCCAGAACTCGTGAGCTATGCTCAATTAATCTACTCTGGTCTTAATGACCCTGGAAGGTGACTCTGGAGATAAAGCGCAATTACACTGGAAACACGGGCGCTGCCAATTAGGCTTCAAGTTTTTCTCCATCTCCCGAACTCATTCCACCCGTCCCACCGCGCCAAGCTGTTTGTGATTTCATTAGCCAGCCTCTTCAAGGGGAAATTAAAAGTAGTGCTTGTGTGAAGAGATAGGATCTTCTCAAAGTGGCTGTCCACAGATTAATAGGGGAAATAGGGGATTATGGGAAAGTGATAGACCTTTTTATGTGAAGAAAGCCTTGACACAAGAGATTCTCTGCTTTTTTTGCTTCCTCCTTTAATCATATTGTCTTTGGTGAAGAGTGCTATGTGGGATTTTATCTGAACAGTACAGCGGCAGTCCACCTGTTTCCTGTTTTCCTGGAAGACCAAAGACGATCATCCAAAGCTCATATACCTTTGACTGCATTTGTGGTGGGAAATGTAACCCAACAAAGCTCATAAACCCAACAAAGCAATAATTCTTCCCTCTCTGGCGCTCTCCTGTTCTTTCGTTCACCATCACAGCTCCTTCCCAATGATGTTAATGAGCCACCCTGGTATGAAGTCGTCTGCTGCTACGGCCCTTGTGCCAGCTAGTGAGTCGCAGTGTAATGAGTGTAACTAATGCTTCCTGGCACAGTCCCTCTATACCCCTCTCTCTCTCTCTCTACCTCTTTCCCTCCCTCTTTTTCCTTTTCTATTTTCAGCGCGTTTTTCACCTTAAATGGCAGAAATAACTAGAATTTGGTCAACAGTAGGGCTGGGTATTCATGCGGATTTCCTGATTTCATATTACAAGAGCCAGTTCCAATTAATTTGACTTCGGCTCATAATATGAGTAAAAGCTATTCCCCTTTTTGTTAATGCTGTAATCATATATTGGTTGGGCTATATATGTTTTTGATTCAATAAAAAGCATCAGCTCAGGAGTCATTTGTTCACAAATGGATCTACACTGGTCTCTTTGTATGTTTGTTTTTGCATGCGTACACTGAGAACAACTCAACAAAGATGTTCTACAGCAGAACAAATTATGAAAACCAGTCAAAACCACAATAACATCAGCTTCCATGCCATTACAAGCCCATATGTGTTTAAAAAACCATAACTGGATGTCCTAGAGCGAGGCATGTCGGATGAAATCAAGACCAACTGAGCACCGCAAGCCTGTTAAAACCTTGGAGTGCTTAAGGTTATGACACTCAGCATTAAGTATTCAGAAGGAAAGACCATCATGGTTGAAGAAGGAGGGAAATACATAATGAGTCGAGTTTCCCGCCTCAGGCTTTGCAGGTTCTACCTGAGGATGAATGTTTCTGGGATGTCAGTGTTGGCTGCAGATAAGAAGCGTATGGGAGAATCTCATTAAGACCAGCATTGATTCACTCCCCTCACCAAATGAATCATTCTAACTGACTCCGAATTACTCTCCAATAAGAAGGCGATTGATCATCTGCTTCGCCCTGACCTTTGGACTGTGGCCATACCGGGGACATAAAGTCGTAATCTGTACAGTCTTCTCGGTTTATTTAAATGGATGAGTTTTAGTTTGTAGTATTAGAGACGGGACCTTCTGTGATTTATTGTAGCAGAAAGTACTGGAAAAAGAAAGTTTGCGTGTATTTGAAGGGGGAGTGGTGAAGGGATGGCCTGTATAAGGGACAGATTATTCTGTGAACTTACTTTGTCTGAGCATAAAAAATGTTGTTTTGAGAGTATGCATTTGTTTGTGTGCGTCTGTATTCGGCGGCGGAGGAGGATGAATGAGCTAGTCAAGGACAAGGCTGAGACTTAAAAAGCTCTTTATACATTCACGTTGAACCATAATGCAAGCACTCTCAAGAGCTCTTTCTATAGCCTTTTAATGGATATCAGAAAGAAACTATTTCTCATTATTTTAACTAGTACAATGGCCTGCACTCAGTGAGCGTATTGCTAGCTCAGTATTTATGAAATGTCAACCATTCAAGCTATTTCATTTGAGCGCACACACACTCGCGGCATTATTTGATTGATTATAAGACAGTCATTTAAAAAAAAAGAGCAGCTACAGCAGCATGAGGAGGAATAGAGTAGCAGAGAATGAAACTGTCAGTTGAAACACATATCTGAGCATGTAGAGCTTCAATGAACCTTATTGATTAGACACAAGCAAAGCTAAACCTCAGGGAAGGTATATTGAGAGAAGCTGGCAGCCTTAAGCCGTGTTTATGTGGATTTCCAATCCATCCTGCACAGTACTATCAGGATATTGCTTTTACTTCCAAGTGTAATTGTTCCAAATGTTTTGTAAGCAACCAGGGTCTCTGAATTTATAGCTGGGATTTTACAGCCAACACTTAGTGGTAGATGTATTAGCTTTCAGATTGCTGTGTAAATGTGAGTCCAAAAAGAAAAAAATATTTAAAAAAATCCTTGGCTTGTGCTAAAGTGTGTGTGTGTGTGTGTGTGTGTGTGTGTGTGTGTGTGTGTGTGTGTGTGTGTGTGTGTGTGTGTGTGTGTGTGTGTGTGTGTGTGTGTGTGTGTGTGTGTGTGTGTGTGTGTGTGTGTGTGTGCCTGCGTGCGTGCATGTGTGCGTGTTTCAAATAAATGCTGTTTTTTTTTTGGTACTTTCTATTCACCAAAGAAGTTAGCAGCACAACTGTTTCAATATCAATAATAATAATAATGTTTCTTGAGCACCAAATCAGCATATTAGAAAGATTTGTGAAGTAATGATTGCTGAAAATTCAGCTTTGTCATCACAGGACAAATTTAAAATTTTCTAAAATAAACTTATTTTAAACTGAAATAATATTTCCCAATATTTTGCTATATTTGGGTTCAAATAAATGCAGGCTTGGTGAGCATAAGAGTTTTCAGTGCATTAAAAATATATACATTTAGCAGTAAAAAAACAATGTATGTATTATTTTTGCATTGTTGATTTGGATAAAAGTATCCACAAACACAAGAACATTAATTAAAAAACAAAAAAAACCTGAAACACTTCCAGGAAAAAAAGAGATAACGTTCTCTTGAAGGTCTTCTATAGAGATGGCTTCATTTAGTCTGAGAATAACAACATTTTTTCTGGTTCTGCCCATTCTAATGTTAACATAGCACATCTTATCTTAAAGCTAAACACCAGCAGTTTCTGCCTGCCTTTTGTACAACCTGTTCGACTGCATAACCCACGTTTGGCCTTGTCTTTGAGATGAATTTTTTAAATGAACAGATAAGCAAACACATTATCACAGCAGTGCAGCTGAAAAGATGGAACAAATTTTATGCATTATATGAGGAGACTTTGGACTAGTTTGGACTACCACTTCTTTCTTCGTTCTTTATGTTCATTCTTTCTTTTGTATTCAGCTCAGTTTGAGCGTTCAACAAAGGTTTAAATCACATGACTGTCAAAACTAGAATGTTTGCAGATTCCGATGAACAAAACAATGCTGGAAAAAAAAAACTGCAACAGCAGTCCACTGGCAGAAGGACAATTAACTTCTATACATATTCAAGTAGCAATTCATAATATTGTTCATCATCTTCAGTAACAGATTAGCATAGTGCACAAATCTACGGGGAATGCAGCGAAACCATGGAAACATGTTTTCTACCAAAATTACACTTGGTAGTGTCTTAGAGAATGTACAATTAGTTTGTATTTATATACATTTCACATTCAAAATGATTTGATATAGGCAAAGACATCATAGTCCAAACTTGCAAATGCAAGTTAGCAAAATTAAATATTTAAGATTTTTTCGAATTCAACAGCATTCCAGTATATCTTATTTTCTCAGGAATGATCTGAAATTACAGGATGTTTTCAGTTTTTGTGAGTGATGCAGGGATGCCGGCAAAACCCGGAAGACCAATTCGCCACTGGTTCCCTTGAGATTTTCCTAGGGGGTTTTATAATTTATGAGTAAAATAAAGCCTGTGGTAAACATATCTTGACCATACTTTGACATTTGGTTCTGCAATATAACTTACACACCCATACCGAAAATGCACATTTTTAAGCAATTATGTTTATTTCTGAAAATATGTTTCTAACAAGTAACTAGATAAGACAGTTTGTGGAGTGAGTTTGTGCAGTTTATGTTGTAGAACAAAACATCAAAGAATCGTCAAAATATGTTTACCACAGGATTTATTTTATGCATACATTAAAAAAAACTTAAAAACCCTATAAGGGTTTTTATAATCTCGAGGGAACCAGTGGTGAATTAGTCTTCCATTTTTTGATGTCATCCCTGCATGGATCTGATTCACTCTGACATTTGATTCATAAGTAAACTTTACCTCAGTAGACCACGTCAGATTTGTGAATTTTGTCAAGCTTATGTGAATGTTTATGAACTTCTAGTCCATATATATAAAAAAGAAAAAGAAAAAGAAAACAGCTGGACTCCTCCATTACCTGAAGTGCATGTATGTAATCTTTCGCTGTGTCTGCCACTCTCTTTTCCCTCCATGTTTCTTACTCTGAACAACTGTGCGACAGCTCCGACAGTTCCTCAATGACATCATGATGGCTGTCACACACATATTAACACTCAGAGCTTGACGACCCCCAATATTTAAAGGTAATTATTACCACACTTTAGTCTTTGTTATTGTGCGCTTTTACATACTGCACACTTTTTATTTTAAAATGTCAATGGACTCAGTAAGATTAATAATTTTAACACTGAAAATAGTGAGGACATTTAACCTCTATAGCAAAAAATTATTAAAATTCTACCGAGTTACATACTAAAAAAAAAAAAAAAAAGCTCTACTGTGGAGGGTTGCATCCATGAAGGTTAAAGTCAGGTTCAGAGAGACCGCGGCCCTGTGGGAACTCTCACCTCTCAACCACAAAACTATCCGTCCATCAGGTCAGCACCCGCGCCCCCGGATCAAATGTCTGGGTTAATAGATTTCAGCAAGAAGAGATGGAAAACAAAATACTGTTGGGACTAGAAAGAAACTAAGGATGGGGAAAAGGAGGAGAAATCTGCAATTTATAGCAGAAAGCACAACATAAATCTTTTGAAGCCAAAAAATGGTACAGTGAGGCAGGAACACTTTGAAACTAGCAGATGATATATTATTTTGTAGAGTTATGTATTATGATTTAATAATGTACAATATAGTGGTACTGACAGCATCTAAAGGGTAAAATTGAAGACTTCAGATGCAAAAGCCTCTAAGTGCCATCTGAAATATTCTTATAAAATGAGCATTTTTATCAAGCTTGTATGTTTATATTCAGTTATTTCACTTTAATGGCAATGAAAAGGACCTATTAATTGCCATTAAAGTGAAATTACTGAACCTAAACATACAAGCTTGATAAAAATGCTCAATTTAGAAGAAAATTGCAGACGGCACTTGGAGGCTTTTGCATCTGAAGTCTTCAATTGTAATTTTATTGATTAAATACATTAAGATGAGCAAAATAATTCCTTAAAGGAACACTCTTTTTTTGAAAATAGGCTCGTTTTCCAACTCCCCTAGAGTTAAACTGTTGAGTTTTACCGTTTTTGAATCCATTCAGCCGATCTCTGGGTCTGGTGGTACCACTTTTAGCATAGCTTAGCAAAGTTCATTGAATCTGATTAGACCGTTAGTGTCACGATCACCGTCTGTTCCTGTCAGTTCCCGGACTACATTACCCACAATCCTCCCTGCCAGTCACATGGTCACTCCACACCAATCACCTGTCGCCACATACAGCCATGCACACACTCCTCACTAATCACCACACCCAGCTGCAGTACATTAACAGGACTATAAAGGACTCACACTCACACCACCAGTTTGCGAAGTCTTGATTCCTTGTGACAATTCTGAGCGTTTCCTTGTTTTCTGTCTGCCTGTGATTGATCTTGCCTGTTCCTGTTTTTTGACCCGTTGCTGCCTGTCCTGACCCTTGCCTGTCATACTGTTCTGTGAATGATATCTGCCTGTCCTGACCATTGCCTGCACCCTGATTACGATCCTGCCTGTCCCTTGCTGTTCTCGTCTGCTCCTGATTGACCCTGCCTGTACGACATTCTTAATAAAGCTTGCATTTGGATCTTACCATGACTCCCGCATCGTTACAGAAGACTTCGCCGCCACCAAGATCCAGCAGCTTTCCCGGAGGATCTCATTACGGTATGGACATTAATCTATTGCTATTGTGGAGTTCGCAAGGCACGCGATCGTTGGAGGAATATGTGCAGGAGTATCTAAACATTGCTTACCTCTCTGATCTTCCGGACTGTGCACTGATTGACTTTTTTTGTGATGGCGTCAACCAACCTCTCCAGAATAAATTAAGTCGAGAGGGACCGCGTTCATCACTTAGCAGCTTTATGGACTATGCATTGTTGACTGTTGGCTCTCCATTTACTGTGGGTGTCGCGGAGGAATGCGACACCATGGTGAGTCCCGTAATGGCCGCCGCGCCAGGTAACACGCACAAGATGGCGGCTACCATCACAACAGCAACAGTTCACGTCTCCGCTGATCGCCCAGAGTCACGTCACGTCTCCGCTGATCGCCCAGAGCAACGTCACGTCTCCGCTGATCGCCCAGAGCAACGCCACGCCTTCGCTGATCGCCCAGAGCAACGCCACGCCTTCGCTGATCGCCCAGAGCAACGCCACGCCTTCGCTGATCGCCCAGAGCAACGCCACGCCTTCGCTGATCGCCCAGAGCAACGCCACGCCTTCGCTGATCGCCCAGAGCAACGCCACGCCTTCGCTGATCGCCCAGAGCAACGCCACGCCTTCGCTGATCGCCCAGAGCAACGCCACGCCTTCGCTGATCGCCCAGAGCAACGCCACGCCTTCGCTGATCGCCCAGAGCAACGCCACGCCTTCGCTGATCGCCCAGAGCAACGCCACGCCTTCGCTGATCGCCCAGAGCAACGCCACGCCTTCGCTGATCGCCCAGAGCAACGCCACGCCTTCGCTGATCGCCCAGAGCAACGCCACGCCTTCGCTGATCGCCCAGAGCAACGCCACGCCTTCGCTGATCGCCCAGAGCAACGCCACGCCTTCGCTGATCGCCCAGAGCAACGCCACGCCTTCGCTGATCGCCCAGAGCAACGCCACGCCTTCGCTGATCGCCCAGAGCAACGCCACGCCTTCGCTGATCGCCCAGAGCAACGTCACGTTGCCGCTGATCGCCCAGAGCAACGTCACGTCTGTAGATCAGTCCGGGAGCGGAGAGGGTTGCGTTCCAGTGTGGCTGATCCTCCACTGACTACGGTCCGAGCAGCTGGCATCCCCAAGTCCTCGCCGGACGCTTCGCTCTCAAGCCAGCCTGACGCTTCGCTCTCAAGCCAGCCTGACGCTTCGCTCTCAAGCCTGCCGGCCGCTTCGCTCTCAAGCCCGCCGGCCGCTTCGCTCTCAAGCCAGCCTGACGCTTCGCTCTCAAGCCTGCCGGACGCTTCGCTCTCAAGCCTGCCGGACGCTTCGCTCTCAAGCCTGCCTGTTGCAACGCTCTCAAGCCTGCCTGTTGCAACGCTCTCAAGCCTGCCTGTTGCAACGCTCTCAAGCCTGCCTGTTGCAACGCTCTCAAGCCTGCCTGTTGCAACGCTCTCAAGCCTGCCTGTTGCAACGCTCTCAAGCCTGCCTGTTGCAACGCTCTCAAGCCTGCCTGTTGCAACGCTCTCAAGCCTGCCTGTTGCAACGCTCTCAAGCCTGCCTGTTGCAACGCTCTCAAGCCTGCCTGTTGCAACGCTCTCAAGCCTGCCTGTTGCAACGCTCTCAAGCCTGCCTGTTGCAACGCTCTCAAGCCTGCCTGTTGCAACGCTCTCAAGCTCGCCTGTTGCAACGCTCTCAAGCTCGCCTGTTGCAACGCTCTCAAGCTCGCCTGTTGCAACGCTCTCAAGCTCGCCTGTTGCAACGCTCCCAAGCTCGCCTGTTGCAACGCTCCCAAGCTCGCCTGTTGCAACGCTCCCAAGCTCGCCTGTTGCAACGCTCCCAAGCTCGCCTGTTGCAACGCTCCCAAGCTCGCCTGTTGCAACGCTCCCAAGCTCGCCTGTTGCAACGCTCCCAAGCTCGCCTGTTGCAACGCTCCCAAGCTCGCCTGTTGCAACGCTCCCAAGCTCGCCTGTTGCAACGCTCCCAAGCTCGCCTGTTGCAACGCACTCAAGCGCCCTGGACGCGATGGACAAGATGGCTGCTTTGCCAGTGCCTACGGGCAAGATGGCCGCCCCTTCGGTGCTCACGGAGGTAGGGGGCGTTCCAGCCATTGAGTCCACTCCAGAACCCGCTTCAGCCAGTGAGTTTGCTCCAGAGACCGCTCCAGTCGGTGAACCATCGCCTCACTCTCGGAGGAAGAGGAGGAGGAAGAAGGCGTCCTCCTCTCCTCAAGACGCTGACGCCATTCAAGAGGTCGCTGTGGGCCTGGAGACCACTCCAGAGGTCTCTCCTGCTCTGCCCAAGCGTCATGCTCTACCAGCACCGCCTAAGCGTATTGCCCTGCCGGCGCCTACTGAGCTCCTCGCCCTGCCGGCGCCACCTGTGCTCCTCGCCCTGCCGGCGCCACCTGTGCTCCTCGCCCTGCCGGCGCCACCCGAGCTCCTCGCCCTGCCGGCGCCGCCCGAGCTTCCAGCCCTGCCGGCGCCGCCCGAGCTTCCAGCCCTGCCGGCGCCGCCCGAGCTTCCAGCCCTGCCGGCGCCGCCCGAGCTTCCAGCCCTGCCGGCGCCGCCCGAGCTTCCAGCCCTGCCGGCGCCGCCCGAGCTTCCAGCCCTGCCGGCGCCGCCCGAGCTTCCAGCCCTGCCGGCGCCGCCCGAGCTTCCAGCCCTGCCGGCGCCGCCCGAGCTTCCAGCCCTGCCGGCGCCGCCCAAGCTTCCAGCCCTGCCGGCGCCGCCCAAGCTTCCAGCCCTGCCGGCGCCGCCCAAGCTTCCAGCCCTGCCGGCGCCGCCCAAGCTTCCAGCCCTGCCGGCGCCGCCCAAGCTTCCAGCCCTGCCGGCGCCGCCCGAGCTTCCAGCCCTGCCGGCGCCGCCCGAGCTTCCAGCCCTGCCAGCACCGCTCAAACTCCTTGCGCTGCCAGCGCCATTCAGGTGTCTTGCCCTGCCGGCTTCACCCACACGCCTGGCCCTGCCAGCGCCACCCGAACTCCTTGCACACGAACCTGCGACGGGCTCCGCTGAAATCCCCAAGAACTTTTTTGGGGGGGGCAGTATACCTAGGGGTGGGGAGCTGGTGGGTGGGGACCCTGCCCAGCCACTGCTGTCAGGGCCATTTATGGACTCATTGCTGCGGCTGCCCAAGCCACCTGACCTGCCGTGGTTGCCCAAGCCACCTGACCTGCCGTGGTTGCCCAAGCCACCTGACCTGCCGTGGTTGCCCAGGCCACCTGACCTGCCGTGGTTGCCCAGGCCACCTGACCTGCCGTGGTTGCCCAGGCCACCTGACCTGCCGTGGTTGCCCAGGCCACCTGACCTGCCGTGGTTGCCCAGGCCACCTGACCTGCCGTGGTTGCCCAGGCCACCTGACCTGCCGTGGTTGCCCAGGCCACCTGACCTGCCGTGGTTGCCCAGGCCACCTGACCTGCCGTGGTTGCCCAGGCCACCTGACCTGCCGTGGTTGCCCAGGCCACCTGACCTGCCGTGGTTGCCCAGGCCACCTGACCTGCCGTGGTTGCCCAGGCCACCTGACCTGCCGTGGCCGCCCAGGCCACCTGACCTGCCGTGGCCGCCCAGGCCACCTGACCTGCCGTGGCCGCCCGAGCCACCTGATCTACCGTGGCCGCCCGAGCCACCCGACCTGCCGTGGTTTGCCTGAACCACCCGACCTGCCGTGGTTTGCCTGAACCACCCGACCTACCGTGGCTGCCCAGGCCATCTGACCCGCCATGGCTTCCTGACCCACCGTGGCCGCCCGAGGCTCCTGACCCACCGTGGCCGCCCGAGGCTCCTGGCCCGCCGTGGCTGCTTGAGTTCCTGGACCTGCCCTGGAGACCTCCATACCCGCCTGCACATCCAGTATCTCCTGCCTGTAGGTCTCCAGGGCACCCACCCCCCCTCCCCAGTTGTGCCATCTACGGCGCGAGGACGCGCCTTCCGGGAGGGGGACATTATGTCACGATCACCGTCTGTTCCTGTCAGTTCCCGGACTACATTACCCACAATCCTCCCTGCCAGTCACATGGTCACTCCACACCAATCACCTGTCGCCACATACAGCCATGCACACACTCCTCACTAATCACCACACCCAGCTGCAGTACATTAACAGGACTATAAAGGACTCACACTCACACCACCAGTTTGCGAAGTCTTGATTCCTTGTGACAATTCTGAGCGTTTCCTTGTTTTCTGTCTGCCTGTGATTGATCTTGCCTGTTCCTGTTTTTTGACCCGTTGCTGCCTGTCCTGACCCTTGCCTGTCATACTGTTCTGTGAATGATATCTGCCTGTCCTGACCATTGCCTGCACCCTGATTACGATCCTGCCTGTCCCTTGCTGTTCTCGTCTGCTCCTGATTGACCCTGCCTGTACGACATTCTTAATAAAGCTTGCATTTGGATCTTACCATGACTCCCGCATCGTTACAGTTAGCATCTCGCTCAAAAATTACCAAAGAGTTTCGATATTTTTCCTATTTAAAACTCGACTCTTCTGTAGTTACATTGTGTACTAAGACCGACGGAAAATGAAAAATTGCGATTTTTCTAGGCTGATATGGCTAAGAACTATACTCTCATTCCAGCGTAATAATCAAGGAACTTTGCTGCCGTACCATGGGTGCAGCAGGCGCAATGATATTGTGCAGCACCTCTCACAAATGGCTCCATGGTTGCAAGGCACGTTCCCTGTCCAAACAGGGGGTCACAGGCACTGCGTAATATCAATGCACCTGCTGCACCCATGGTACGACAGCAAAGTTTTAAATTGGAAAAATATCGAAACTCTTTGGTCATTTTTGAGCGAGATGCTAACGGTCTAATCAGATTCAATGAACTATTTTAAGCTATGCTAAAAGTGGTACCGCCAGACCCGGAGATCAACTGAATGGTTTCAAAAACAGTAAAACTCAACCGTTTAACTCTAGGGGAGTTGGAAAATTAGCCTTTTTTTTTTTTTTTTTTTTTTTTTAAAAAGTGGAGTGTTTCTTTAAAGGTGCCCTAGATTAAAAAATTGAATTTAGCTTGGCATGGTTAAATAACAAGAGTTCGGTACATGGAAAAGACATACAGTGAGTCTCAAACTCCATTGTTTCCTCCTTCTTATATAAATCTCAACATAACACAGACTGTTACGTAACAGTCGGGGTGTACGCCCCAATATTTGCATATGCCAGCACATGTTCCCAACATTATGAAAGGTCTGGATGTGCACAGCTGAATAAACAGACTAGGTAAGCAAGCAAGGACAATAGCAAAAAATGGCAGATGGAGCAATAATAACTGACATGATCCATGATATCATGATATTTTTACTGATATTTGTAAATTGTCTTTCTAAATGTTTCGTTAGCATGTTGCTAATGTACTGTTAAATGTGGTTAAAGTTACCATCATTTCTTACTGTATTCAGAGAGACAAGAGCCATTGCTATTTTCATTTTTAAACATTTGCAGTCTGTATAATGCATAAACACAACTTCATTCTTTATAAATCTCTCCAACAGTGTAGCATTAGCCGTTAGCCACGGAGCATAGCCTCAAACTCATTCAGAATCAATGTAAACATCAAAATAAACACTGTACTTATGCGATTAGACATGCTGCATGATGCACACTTTGTAAAGATCCATTTTGAGGGTTATATTAGCTGTGTGAACTTTTTTTATGTTGTTTAAGGCAAGCGCGAGCTCTTGGGGCGTGGAGCACCAGATTTAAAGGGCCACACACCCTGAATCGGCTCATTTCTAATGATGCCCCAAAATAGGCAGTCAAAAAAATGAATTATAAAAATCTATGGGGTATTTTGAGCTGAAACTTCACAGACACATTCAGGGGACACCTTAGACCTTACATCTTTAAAAAAAAAAAAAAGTTCTAGGGCAACTTTAAATAATATATTAACCTAAAAATGTACTTTATGTCTCTTAAGCTGTTCATACAAAATGCTTGCATTTTCAAATATTAAAAAAATATTTTATAATATTTTTTCAAATTATATAAATGTATAACACTTACAGTATAATGCTACAAAAGATTTCTATTTCAAATAAATGCTGTTCTTTTGAACTTTTTTGTTTTTGGATTACAGTTTCCACCAAAATATGAAGCGGCACAACTGTAACCATTTTTGATAAATACTTTTTAGGAAATAATCAGAATATTAGAATGTAAAGGATCCCCACCAGATTTTTGGGTTCTTCCAGTTTTAAAAGCAAATTAGAAAGCAGCACGATAATGCATCAAGTCATGATTTGCACTGTTACCTTCACAAGACATTAATTGAAAAGAACCCAACTGTGCCTCACTAGAAAAATGTCTCTTTCTCTTTACTACGCTTGTAAAGCCAAGCTGCTATTGATTGTTTGTAAAACAGCCATTCATTTAACTCGCATGCACATTTGCTTTTACCGTTTCCTAGTTTCATGTCACACCACGTATTTTGCACTAAAAAATAACCTATTGCCTAACTAGCTCTAACTTTTCATCAAAGACAGATCAAGCAAATAACATGGTCTGAAGATAAAGAACACGTGTTAGCGATACAGAGTTTGGCCACATGTTTGCAGCCACCGAATTAATGTTACTTGTTACAGTTACACACAAAGCTATTACATGCAGCTTTGTACCTATTGATTTCTTTAAAACCTAGTGAAAGGTTTTGCTATAAGAACAGTTAACAATCACTGTAGCCCATGGACTTGAGAGGCTCTGTTATGCCTTTGGCGCCTTGAGGGAAAAATAAATAATTGGTGTCGGAATGATTTATTGTGTACTACCATACATGTCTTCTTCCCGTCAGGTTCATCTCATCCCACAGGATGCACTAAATCAAGAATTTCTCTCTGCCCTCATTTGCTCACTTGTTTGAATCCTAATAGATGAGAAAAACAGGTGCAGAAAGGCTGGTGGTGCCAACACAGTGCTTTCCATTGGCTGTCATTTACAGCAGCACCTCTGATTCATTCATTAGTACTGTTTGTTAAATTCAACAATATTTTCCTTCAGTATCTAAATCAAACCTGTTTTGTTGCCCTGATTGGGCTTTCACGCACACAGTGAGTGATATCTACACCAAGGTAAACAGCAACAGTGAAAAAAAATTGGAATGGATATTCTACTTCAATGAATAGACATAAGTAAACAGACCTGCTAATAAGGCTCATTAGAGGTGGCATGGCCCTGTCTGCCTCCATTAAAACCAGAAAAAACATACATTTGGACTGAAACTGCAATTTCAAGTCTTCAAGTGCAATTTTGATATCACCACATGCTTATGAAAAAGACAATGTTGATTATTTTCTGGCTGTTAAATAGTACTGTATTGGAGGTCATTGCTAAAGGTGGATCCACGTGGCACAAAGTAACAACTATGGGGTCAAGGTTTGGCTGGTTAGCATGACCTCATTAGCCACTGCGGGTAGATAATGATACATGAGGGCGAAAAAACTTTTTTTCCCTATTCAAATATGTACCATATTTTTTTTTTTTTTTTTTCATAATATAATATAATATAATATGATATCTGTATAGAGAGGAGAGAAATCAGCTGGCAGGACAATTGGGAGAAGCAAATAGGTTTAGATTTATTATCAGAGCTACATATGATGTGCTTCTATAGCCATATAAGGGATTGGCAGATGGTTTGTGCCCTCTGTCCAACTCCAGCAACAATCTGACATTAAGTTACAAAACTAGCCTCACTCAAGGCAGGTACACAACCAGGTCCTGAAAAGGCTGGCAGCAGCAATTGAGACCAAGAAGATGACAACCAACTCCTGGCCGCTGAGCATAACCAAAATGGCAAGACTGATGTCATTCATCGTCAGGAGAGACAAAATAAATAAATAAAAACAACAACAACAAAACACAACAAAATCTCCCTCATAAGCTAGATACTAGATAGAATATGGACCCATAAGTATACTATTATTGCAATTTAAAAGAACTGGTTTTTCATTTTAATATATTTTACAATGTATTTTATTTATTTCTTCAGTCGAAAAGAAATTAAGGTTTTTGAGGAAAACATTCCACGATTTTTCTCCATATAGTGGACTTCACTGGGGTACAACGGGTTCACTGACTTCACTAACGCACAAAATACTTAACTAATTTGAGTAGGACAAACTTAATTAAATTATTTCCGTTAAATTAACTTTTGAGTATTTAGAACTTTCTTTTTCTTTTGATTTCACAATATATTTCAAGTAAACTGAACTGTTTCATTGTTTGAATTGTATGAACTAATTTCTTTTAATTTAGACTAAATTAAAGGGTTAGTTCACCCAAAAATGAAATTTCTGTCATTAATTACTCACCCACATGTCGTTCCACACCCGTAAGACCTTTGTTCATCTTCGGAAGACAAATTAAGATATTTTGAAGAAATTTTTTTTTTTTTATCCTCCATTGAAGGCACTGAAATCACCATCATTCAAGTTCTAGAAAAGTAGTAAAACATAGTTAAAATAGTCAATGTGACTACAGTGGTTCAACCTTAATATCATGAAGCAACAAGAACACTTTTTTGTGCACAAAAACAAAACAAAAATAAAGACTTTATCAACAAATTCATCTTTCCCCGATTTAGCAGTGATTAATGTTTTGTTATGCTAATTTAGAACAGTTTGTTTGAGAGTTTGTTTGGGTTTTTGGAGAGTTACTATCATGGTGACAAGTGGTGCATGTTGCTTGGTTTGAGAGCAAATAAGTTACATGTTGCTGTACTCATTTAGTAAGTGCAATACCATGCTATTAACATGTTAGCAAGTTGGCATTTTCTGAATTAGTTTGTTATAGCTAGAAAAAATATTTACGTTGAGATAACCTCATAATTTTAAGTTAAATGTATAAATTAGTGTTTTCAAATATTTAAAGTTAAGAACAATAAAAATGTATGAGTACAAAATAAAAAATCTTATTCAACTTTGACTTCTGACAACTTACTAGGGTTTACAGTGAAGTAAATAACTCATTTTATTTGCAAGAACTCAAAAAAAAAAGTGAATTAAATCTTTTATGTACTATCAAAATGTATGAGTTAGCTAACTCAGTACTTCAATTTAGGAGCAATTATCATGCATGAGTACTACAAACTCAAAACTTGATAGTTCTGCTTACTTAAAATTGGGAACATTATATCTCAAATTTTTTTGATGTAACTGATTACCATAATTTTTTGAGCTAGCCCAACTTATTCAGCTTTACAATGTTGAAGGTCCAAACTGCAGTTTCAGTGCAGCTTCAAAAGGCTCTACTCGATCCCAACCAAGGAATAAGGGTCTTGTATAGCGAAATGATTTTCTAAAAAAAAAAAAAAAAATTATATACTTTTTAACAACAAATGCGATGTGCAATGCATTACGTAATTACTCTGTAAAGGTCATGCATGACACAGACGGAAGTACCATGGTAGGGTGAAAAATTCCATATAATTTTGTCCTCCAGCTTCAAAATCATCTGACAATGTTGTTTTACCTTTTTTTGTAAAGGGTGTTTGACTTAGTCTTTTCATGTTTGCTTTGTAGACACTGGATCAGTACTTCTAAATTACTTTTTTTCCCCAAAATTTTATGCAGTCCCACTAGAACCCTCTGGGAGTCCATAAAACCCCATTTGAAAACCCTTGGTCAATGTCGACCTAACATCCTATTGGAAGATTCAGTAGATGAAACACACAAAAGGCAACTGGCAGCAGATGCAAAACAACAGGACTGGAAAACCACAGAAAAGTGTGGTTCAGAAGTTTTACAGCCACATCCACCATAAAACTCGAGAGATCCATTTAGACTTACCAAAAAAAAAAAAAAAAAAAAAAAACATCAAATATGCATCAGAGGCAGCAGAAAGATGTAGTCGATGGCTATGGATCAATCAGAAATATCTCTCCTGGGCTCCAAGATAACTTCAAGAAATGGGGAAAGACGTAAAGGAGGATGACTCTAGGACACCAAAATTTATTTTCAATCCCTGCGAAAGCTAGTCAATGAAACATCAAGCAAAGAAGGGTGACCATTTGAAAAAGCCCTACGTGTCAACTTTGTGTCACCTCTAACATCAAGGCTATTTCAGAAAACTGCTCACTACCTATTGGCAAAAAGAAATACTTAATAACATCATCTCCTGTGATTTTGATCCTAAAAGTTATGCTATTACCATCACTAATCAGAGACTGTTTTCAGTGATAGTGATGAAAAAGATTACATAGCCAGGTTCTTAAATTATCTCTCACTTTTCATTGTTCTACCCCAAACGCTTTTCTCACCTCATAAACACCTCTTATGGTTTTGTGGCAATGTTAGATTTAAACCTGGAGCTATTCACACAGAACTTGAAAGCTTTGTCTTTCTCTGAATCTGATTTAAGTTTTTCAGTTGTGATAATGAACTAAATTACCACAATCAGTGATATTTGTTTGGAAAGATAAAAAAACCGAAGAAAACAAACTAAAAACATTGCCTCTAGGAGTCTTGATTAAAGCCCAATCTGTAAAACCATCCACAACACATTCTCTCCGCACAAAGAGGGATAGGATTCCCTCTCATTGTGAGACATCTCACGCATTGATAATGTGATGGCATCTTAAAGCGATGCCTACAGTGTTGCACTATTTATCTGGCCTTTGTGATATTCTCTGTTGTGTTTAAATTTTTGCTTTTGTATATGTCTTCACTGATTAATTTAAATTCATGAGCACCTCTCTAAACTTGAGGGTCTGGACAAGAGTCATCACTCTAGCTTTTATGCTTTTACCTCCAGTGCTTTTCTCATTCACATCTCAAATTATTCACCTTAAATTGTTTTCCAAATGCTGTTTTTATTTGCATTCTATCAGTGATGTTTGGCTTGCCAGGAAATTAGCATAACATCCCAAAATTTTACTGCTGTGGCTCCATGATGTGATGCTGAATTATTTTGTGGAATCCCATGCAGTTGAACGATTACCTTGGATCCAGCGTTGTAGCAAGACACTTCATTACAGCAGATTAAAAGCTGCAATGCTCTTTTGTCTACCCTGAGACATTAGCAGGGCACATTCTTTCAAACTAAACAGCACTGCGTGTAGATTAGAATTTAAGACTACGTTTTGTTCACCCGCAGTCTTACAAGAAAAATCTTTTACCAAAAGGATTCTTTAATCTCAAAAGATATAAAGAGTGCAAACTTCTAAAAAAAAAAAAAAAAAAAAAAAAAAAAAATTGATTTATTATTGAATAATTAGTATGACTAATAATAATTATTATTATTATCATTGTTGTTGTTGTTTTATTTTAAAGTTTGCATATCCATTGCATATTTAATAATAAATTACTATTATCAAAACAATAATATAGATTGATAATTATTATACAATTAATATATTTAATAATTAAAATGTATCATTAAATCATAATAATAATAATTATTATTATTATTAAAACAACATTTATACAATTGCATATCCAATGCATATTTAATAATAGAGTACAATTATGAAAAACATTTTTTTATATATTTGGTTCAATGATGTGACTGTCACGTGAAAAGAAGACTGGATGCAATAGCAAGTATTTCACTTTAATAGTGCTTCACGCCAGGTAGTCAGATATATACACACAGTACAGTCACAACACAGACAGCAGGAGAGATGGTAACACAGGGACTGGATGGGCGCTGGTGTCCGTGGTGAGTGGTGCTCCGTGGTGAGAATCCGTGAGATGAGATGAGCAAGGTAAATCCAGAACAAGTATCCAGGGGAACAGACAGGAAACAGCAACGAGAACTCCAACTCCAGGAAACAAGAAACACGGTAACACAAGACAACACCAGGACTCCAAAACAACGATCTGACAAACATGAGACGAAAGACAAGGCGTTAAATAGGCAAGATCTAATAACCACCAGCTGCCGCTGATCAGTAATCAGCGGCGACGCCCACACAGAACAATCAGGTGACACACCCCACAACCCACACACAGACAACAGAATGACACAGTGGATCTGCGAACCGTGACAGTACCCCTCCTCCTAGGAACGCCTCTCGGCGTTCCCACCACTCCTTACCTGTTGATTGTAATCATCAATAAGGGAGTGATCCAGAATGTCCCTCGCAGGTACCCAACTTCTCTCCTCCGGACCGTAACCTTCCCAGTCCACCAAGTACTGGAATCCGCGTCCCCTCCGCCTCGAGTCCAGAATACGATTAACCGAATAAGTTGGTTCCCCGTCTACGAGACGCGGCGGTGGAGGAACCGGAGCAGGCGGATTAAGTGGTGAATGAAAAACTGGTTTGATTTTGGACACATGGAAGGCGGGATGAATCCTCCTGTACGCCGGAGGCAATTTGAGGCGGACTGCCACTGGACTAATGATCTTAGTGACAGTAAACGGGCCAATGAATTTGGGAGCAAGCTTATTAGCCACGGAGCGGAGCGGAGCGGAATGTTCTTAGTAGAAAGCCACACTTTTTGACCAACGACGTATACGGGTGGCTTTGACCGGTGGCGATCGGTCTTAGCCTTGGTGCGCGCCCTCACTTGCAACAGAGTCTCGCGGGCTCTGTTCCAAGTGCGATGGCACCTCTGGACAAAGGCGTGGGCAGAGGGGACCGCAACTTCGGACTCCAGACTGGGAAACACAGGTGGCTGGTAACCTAGGTTACATTCAAACGGAGAAAGGCCCGTAGAAGACACTGGTAACGAGTTGTGAGCGTACTCAATCATAGAGAGTTGTTGGCTCCAGGAGGAAGGATTCTTGGACGCCAAACATCGCAACATTCGCTCTAAATCCTGGTTGGCTCTCTCGGTCTGACCATTGGTCTGGGGATGGAACCCAGAGGAAAGACTAACCGTTGCCCCCAGTAACTTACAAAACTCTTGCCAGAATTTGGACACAAATTGGGGACCCCTGTCAGAAACCACATCCACCGGGAGGCCATGTAGCCGGAAGACATGATCAATGACAGTAACCGCTGTCTCCTTAGCAGAGGGTAATTTGGCTAAGGGTATAAAATGGGTCACCTTCGAGAACCGGTCCACAACGGTCAAAACAACCGTATACCCTTGGGAGGGTGGGAGGGCGGTCACAAAATCTAGCACGATATGGGACCAGGGTCTCGAAGGGACAGACAGCGGTTGGAGTAACCCATCTGGAGGGCGGTTGGAAGTTTTACCAGTAGCACAGACCGAGCAAGCCAAAACAAAATCGCAAATGTCGCGAGCCATACCTGGCCACCAGAATCGTTGCTTGACCAAAAATCTGGTTCGATTAACCCCTGGATGGCAAGCCACGTTAGAACAATGACCCCACTTGATGACGCAGGACCTTAACTCATCTGGCACAAACAAACGGTTCGGTGGGCATGCGGGCGGAGGTGTTACCCCTTCTAAGGCCGCCAGGACCTTCGATTCGATCTCCCATGTAAGAGTGGAGACCACTAATGTCTCGGGAAGAATACACTCGGGAGTAGACGGGCGTTCGGAGGGATCAAAAATGCGAGAAAGAGAATCGGGCTTGATGTTCTTGGAGCCCGGGCGGTACGATAGAGTAAAATCAAAACGACCGAAAAAAAGTGCCCACCGAGCCTGCCTGGAATTGAGTCTTTTAGCCGATCGTATATATACTCTAAATTCTTATGATCAGTCCAAACGATAAAGGGTACCCCTGAACCCTCTAACCAGTGACGCCACTCTTCCAACGCTAATTTGACTGCCAACAACTCTCTGTTACCAATATCATAATTGCGTTCAGCGGGAGACAAACGATGAGAATAATACGCGCAAGGGTGCATCTTGTTATCTGAGGGAGAACGCTGGGAGAGAACTGCACCTACCCCCACCTCTGACGCGTCGACCTCCACCACGAACTGACGCGAAGGATCAGGGGCTATCAGAATGGGGGCCGAAACGAAGCGGCCCTTCAGTTTGGCAAATGCAGCCTCGGCTGCATCTGACCACCTGAAGGTCGTTCTGGAGGAGGTCAAAGCGGTCAGAGGTGCGGCTAGTTGGCTGAAATTGCGAATAAAACGCCGGTAAAAATTGGCGAACCCCAGAAACCGCTGTAGGGCCTTACGGGAATCTGGACTTGGCCAATCCACCACAGCCTTAACCTTGTCAGGATCCATGCGAATTCCCTCAGACGAGACGATGTACCCTAGGAAAGAAACAGATTGTGCATGAAATTCGCATTTCTCCGCCTTGACAAAAAGCCCATTCTCTAACAGCCGCTGAAGCACTCGTCTGACGTGTTGAACATGCTCCTGGAGAGACGATGAAAAAATCAATATGTCGTCCAGGTAGACATAAATGAACTGGTCAACCATGTCTCTCAACACGTCATTGACGAGTGCCTGGAAGACCGCGGGCGAGTTGGACAGCCCGAAGGGCATGACCAAGTATTCAAAGTGCCCTCTAGGGGTGTTAAAAGCGGTCTTCCACTCATCCCCCTCCCTGATGCGGACCAAATGATATGCGTTTCTTAAGTCCAATTTAGTGAAAATGGACGCTCCTTGCAACCTCTCGAAGGCTGAAGACATCAACGGCAAAGGATAAGTATTCTTTACCGTGATGTTGTTCAGCTCCCGGTAATCAATACAAGGTCGCAAAGACCCGTCCTTCTTCCCCACAAAAAAGAACCCCGCCCCCACTGGAGATGAGGAAGGGCGGATGAACTTGGCTGCCAGGGAATCAGAAATATATTTCTCCATGGCCTCTCTCTCGGGAACAGATAGAGAGTACAACTTGCCTTTAGGCGGAGACTTACCCGGAACTAAGTCTATTGCACAATCGTAGGGACGATGCGGAGGGAGAGAAGCAGCTCGGGACTTACTGAACACCTCCTTCAGGTCAAGGTACTCCTTGGGCACGTTAGACAGATCCACCGCCTCATCCTGCAAAACAGAAACAGACACCGTGGGACAAGCAGACAATAGACAAGACTTGTGACACTGGGTGCTCCATTCAGTGATAGTTCCGAGTTGCCAGTCGATGTGAGGGTTGTGTTTGGTGAGCCAGGGGTGTCCAAGAACGACAGGTGTGTGAGGGGTGTCCATGAGGAGGAACTGTGCTTCTTCTGAATGGTTACCGGAAGTGACGAGGGTGATGTAATCCGTAGTGTGGGAGAGACTGGAAAGAGACTGTCCATTGAGTGCGTTGACTGAAATGGAGTGCTCAAGGGATGATGTAGGAATTCCATGTTGTCGTGCAAACGTGATGTCCATGAAACTGCCCTCCGCCCCAGAATCCAAAAGTGCGCTACAGGTGATGTCGTGTGTAGCCCATCTCAGTCTAACCGGGAGGAGGGTCGATGGCGAGGACTTCTCGGCGGAGATCCCGCCCGATAGTAGCCTTGAGTTTACTATCGGGCTTGGTCTTTTACCGGGCAGTTCTTGATGATGTGTCCCGATGTCCCGCAGTATAAGCAAAGACCAAGGGACCTCCGCCGCTCCCGCTCCTCCCGAGAAAGCCGAGCTCTCCCTACCTGCATGGGCTCAGGATCGGGTGCTGGGCTAACCGCATCCACCGGGCTGACAGGAAGACCGCTGTGCCTCTCTCCGGATTCCACTAGTGACTCCACTCGTCGGAGGCGAGAATCAACTCGAAGCGCCAGCTCAACAAGCCCGTTGAATGTCTCTGGAAGGTCCAACGTGTATATCTCCCGGTGGATACGATCAGCCAGCCCATGCAGGAACACGTCCCACTGCGCCTCCTCGTTCCACCGACACTCTGCCGCGAGGGTGCGGAACTCGATGGCATAGTCAGCGACCGTGCGGTTGCCCTGCTTGAGAGCGGTGAGTTTGCGGGCGGCCTCTTTTCCCGCAACCGCACGGTCGAACACCCTCCTCATCTCGGCGGCAAGTGCCGTGAACGAGGAGCAGCACGGGTCCTGGTTTTCCCAAACCGCCGTTCCCCATAGCGCCGCCTTCCCGGTGAGCAGGGTCAGTACAAACGCCACCTTGGACTCCTCCCTCTCAAAGGTGCGTGGCTGCAGGGTGAAATGGAGAGAACATTTATTCAAAAACGCTCGACAAAAATCTGGCTCACCGGCATAGTTCTGAGGAACGGGAAGGCGGGGCTCCGACAGGTCTCTTTGTACGGGTGTTGGTGGGGGAACGGACTGTGGGGCTGGCGCAGTGGGAGCGCGAAGTTGTTGTAGCTGCTGGGAGAGCTCGGACACCTGTGTTACCAGCGCCTGGACGGCGCGTCCGGTGGATGAAAGACTCTCCTGCTGCTGGTCCATACGATTAACAGCATGACTGATGAACTCCGTGAAAGCTGCTGAACTCGCTGCATCCATAGTAGATGGTCAGATCGTTCTGTCACGTGAAAAGAAGACTGGATGCAATAGCAAGTATTTCACTTTAATAGTGCTTCATGCCAGGTAGTCAGATATATACACACAGTACAGTCACAACACAGACAGCAGGAGAGATGGTAACACAGGGACTGGATGGGCGCTGGTGTCCGTGGTGAGTGGTGCTCCGTGGTGAGAATCCGTGAGATGAGATGAGCAAGGTAAATCCAAAACGAGTATCCAGGGGAACAGACAGGAAACCGCAACGAGAACTCCAACTCCAGGAAACAAGAAACACGATAACACAAGACAACACCAGGACTCCAAAACAACGATCTGACAAACATGAGACGAAAGACAAGGCGTTAAATAGGCAAGATCTAATAACCACCAGCTGCCGCTGATCAGTAATCAGCGGCGACGCCCACACAGAACAATCAGGTGACACACCCCACAACCCACACACAGACAACAGAATGACACAGTGGATCTGCGAACCGTGACAGTGACGCAATTTTTTGTGTCCATGTGATTTAATTTAATTTAAAAGGGTTAAAATTTCAAAATAAATTACCAAATTACTTGCATACATTCTCTTTTTTGAGGACCAAGTCTGTTTTAATTCATTTTGAGAGAATATGTGGAGGATGACTGCAAAAATGTCAATGTGGTGTAACCGTAAAAACTGCATACCAAATAACTTGTTTTAAAAAGTCAAAAATAGTCAAAAAAAAAAAAAAAAAAAAAAACCTGTTGAAAATAGTTACAAATAGTAGGTTAGATTATATTACATCAGCATCATAAACTATGGATATTTGACTAAATTGGCCCCTATAACAGAAAGGCTTGTAATAGGAGTCAAATTGTGTAATCGGTTACACCATTTGACATTTCAGTTTAAAATCAAATATGACAGGCATTATGATGGACACCTATGTAAGCATGGCCTTGGTGGGTAATATTTCAAAAAGTTAATACTGGTCTTCTTGCACAATTTTAATGTCTCTTTGAAAGGTGGTTACACCACCTTGACACTTCAGGAATTTGACTTGACTCGCATGATTCCACAAATTAATTATAATATCCAGAACAATGTGTTCCATTTACTTTTATTTACTGAGAATTATTATTGAGAATTTATTTGAGAATTTCACCCTTTTTAAAACAAGAGCAATTATTTGGTACAAAGTTTTTACGGTTACACCACATTGACGTTTTTACAATCATCCCCCAAATATTCTTTCAAAATGAATTAAAACCAGAAATTTAGCTTGTCCAAAAAAAAGACTTAGTTACTTAGTCCTCAAAAAAACAAAAAAAAAACTAAACCATATGGACACAAAAATAGAGTCATGTCATTGACCCATATATATATATATATATATATATATATATATATATATATATATATATATATATATATATATATATTATATACACGTGTACATACACATTATATGCATTAACGCATGTTACATATTTAATTATGACAGAACTGTTTTCTACAGCTTCAAATGGTCAAATGGATTTGTTTTTGAACAAGGACACATCCCAAGGCTCTGAAGACCAAGGGATGATTGGAGTGCTCTCCATGGTTCTGAAAAGATGAACTCAACAACTAAGGCTGCTATTGTCAGTGCTTCTGACCTAGTGTGCTATCCAGGGTCCTGAAGTACATGTTCCAAGGCCTCACAAACTCAGACATTATAAGGCTAATGCAAACCAGTTCTCCACAGAGCCACTCCATGTAGGAGGGCACATCTCCTCCAGAACAGAGCAAACACACCTGATCCCTCTCAGGTAGCCCTCAGATATTTGAACAGATCAGTGAAATAAAACAGGTGTGTTTGTTTTCATCCAATGCCAAAATCCACTTGCACTCCTGAAAGGAGAATTTGGTCTCCTCTGTTCTTTGCTTGCCCACAAATCCAATCCCATTGTGTTGCATGTTCTTTATCGTTTCCTGTGTCTTGCCCTATTCTGGCTTTAAGTGAGGGATCAATGAGAAAGAAGCACCGTTCGATTGGTTGTTAACGTCTACTGGAGCCAATTAGAGTTGAGACAGCTCTCTGCCACCCTGATCCATCTAAGCCTGGCCTGGGGGCAAAACCTTTCTATTTAATCTCCCCCACAGATTTACATTTTACATCAGTCATCATTGTTGCAATGTTTTCATATTATGAGAGCCTAACAAGCCGAAGTAGATTAAAACAAGTGGTGTGCGGAAGAATGATCACGTTTAGCTTTCATGCTGATTGCGTTTGGTTGGGGACATGGAGAGGTCAGAGAGAAAGATCATTTTTTAGCATTACAAAACTGAGCCTTGTCAAGCTAGATTTTTTGATTGTGCACCTATTTTATCTCAAATATTTTCTTGTTATATATTTAATTAATCTATAATGTATTACTGTTGTATGTTATAAAGTTTATTACTCAAAAAGAGAAATCTAAAAACTATTGTATACTCTAAGCCACATCTTTGAAGAAGATATTCTGGATGTCACCTGAACACAGTACAGAAACTGCTTTATCAGCAGCAGCAACCACTGGGTAAAATTATTACTGTAATGATTTTTTTTTTTTTTTTTTTTTACATATAATTCATCATCAATAGTTTATCTAAACAGCTGTAAAACGTCCAACTTCCATCTTGTAAATAAACTCTATTGTAAAAGGTTGACTGAACTATGAAATGTAGAGAAAGTTGACATCACATGTTAAACAAAGTCAACTTTTAGGCTATTTAAAGGTGCCATCGAACTTTTTTTTACAAGATGTAATATAAGTCTAAGGTGTCCCCTGAATGTGTCTGTGAAGTTTTAGTTCAAAATACCCCATAGATTTTTTTTTATTAATTTTTTTAACTGCTTATTTTGAGGCATAATTAGAAATGCGCTGATTCATGCTGCGGCCCCTTTAAATCGCGCGCTCTCCTCCCCCTCCCGAGCTCTCGACTCTATCACTGCATAAACGTAAAAGTTTACACAGCTAACATAACCCTCAAAATGTATCTTTACAAAGTGTTCATCATGCATGCTGCATGCATACATCGGATTATGTGAGTATAGTATTTATTTGGATGTTTACATTTGATTCTGAATGAATTTGAGGCTTTGATCTGTGGCTAACGGCTAATGCTACACTGGAGAGATTTATAAAGAATTAAGTTGTGTTTATGAATTATACAGACTGCAAGTGTTTAAAAATGAAAATAGCGACGGCTCTTGTCCTCATGAATACAGTAAGAAACTATGGTAACTTTAACCACATTTAACAGTACATTAGCAACATGCTAACAAAACATTTAGAAAGACAATTTACAAATATCACAAATATCACTTTATTTCGCTGTTGTCCTTGCTTGCTTACCTAGTCTGATGATTCAGCTGTGCACAGATCCGGACGTTAATACTGGCTGCCCTTGTTTAATGCCTCGATCATGGGCTGGCATATGCAAATATTGGGGTCGTACATATTAATGATCCCGACTGTTACGTAACAGTCGGTGTTATGTTGAGATTCGCCTGTTCTTCTGAGGTCTTTTAAACAAATTAGATTTATATAAGAAGGAGGAAACAATGGAGTTTGAGACTCACTGTATGTAATTTACATGTACTGAACTCTTGTTATTTAACTATGCCGAGGTAAATTCAATTTTCAATTCGATGGCACCTTTAATATATATATATATATATATATATATATATCTATATATATATATATATATATATATATATATAAACATGGAGCTTCATATAACGATTGTATCAATTACATTGTTAAGCCACCAGGTGACAAGTGACTGTTAAAAATGCATTAATTTGCGTCATTTGCTCAAAAACGCAGAATCATCCCATAATGAAACAAGTGAACTCTTTATGTGTTAGTCAGTGAATCATTCATTCAAACTGATTAAAAAAAAAAAAAAAAAATTCAGATTAATTAAACATTTTTAAATAGACTGCAGCAATTAATATTATGTCAGAACCTCTAGTTTTTATTTTATTTTGTTTAGTTGTCTGAATTGTGGGAGAAACATAAAATAGCCGGCATTCTGATGTATAACCTGGAAGGGCTGAACATAAACAGTGTACAAGAATGACACAGAAAAGAAGATATTGTTGAATAAAGTTGTTATATTTTTGTTTTGTTTTTTTGCGCACAAAAAATATCCTTGTCACTTCATAACATTAAGGTTGAACCACTGCAGTCAAGTCGACTTTAACAATATATTTAGTACCTTTCTGGACCTTGAAAATGGTGGTTAAATTGCTGTCTATTGCAAGAGTCATATACCTCTCTGATTTCATCAAAAATATCTTAATTTGTGTTCCGAAGACGAACAAAGGTCTTGTGGAACGACATGAGGGTGAGTAATTAATGACAGAATTTTCATTTTTTTGGCTAACTAACCCTTTAACTGATCTTTCAAAACTGATGACTGTCCATTAACTACAATACAGGTCGGAAGTTTGTTTACCCAATTACGGAAATCAGATGAACTTAACCATTGGAAGTGTAAAAAAAGATTTATTACTTAACAATTGCACAGTCGAATTTAAGCAAAAAATTAATAAATCTTCCCGCTTTAGGACAATGCAGAAATTCTAAATATAGCAAAACGGCATGAATATGCAAGACTGGTGGTACGCCTTTAATTGTCTGAGTGGATGACTAATTTACAAATGAGAATCCATGCTTTTGTTTTGGTTTATTTCAGAAACTAGGATGTTGTACCAGATAAAGTGTGTGGCAGGAATATTCATCCATAGAAAGCTAATAAGTTGTAACATAAGGAAAAGTTAATTGAACAATTAATCAAAGCTTAGCATGTCCATTACGTTTATTGGAACAGGATGATTCATTGGGGCTGCCTGCTAATTTAGTTTCGAATTATCTAATTCTGATTCACTTCAGAAACGTAATAACCGTTGATGGTTTGAATTACCTACCAAACAATTTTACTAATTATTAAAAAAAGCACAATTCCTCACGAGGACATCTGGGAAGCTTTGTTCCAAATAATCAATTCAAAAGAGCTGTGCAAGCAATTTTACAGTTTTGTGCTTTCCAAGCATAAACTATTCATAACAACACAACAAATGTCAGCTGACAAAATATGCTCTTAGAAATGAAGATATACACATCTGCTGTCTGGATCCAGCCGTACCAAACAAATATCTCCTCACAGCTACTAGTATTCATGAAACATGATGCCATATCTATCTAGAAACATATGGAGGGGCTGAATGTAACAGGACAGACGTTGTAGATGGACTGACACTCCCAGTCACAATCAGGCCTGAGATAGTTCATTTTCTCTGTAAATATTTCGTTCCTCAATTCATCTCTGACACGTAAATTGCTTTTGAGCCAGATCCTCTGAAGACTTTGGCTTAGTTGGTGCTCTGTGCTCCGATGTTAAATGACCTTTGAAACAATTTGATTATGATGTTCTGCTGACAGGCTCAGATTTTTCACGGGAGGGAACACTGTAATGGATCCAAGCAGAAGCTTAGAAGAGGAGGAGGAGGAGGAAGAGGGAGGGAGGGAGGGAGGGAGGGAGGGAGGTGGACAGAGGAAGAGACACAGGAAAACAAGAAGGCAAATGCCAAGAGGAAATGAACAGATTAAGAAGAACATGGATAGATGGAAATTTTGTACATGCACATCATTTTCAAATTATCCTCCATATTCTATTCCGATCAATACTTTATTTAATAAAAAAAATAAATAAATAAAAATAATAATAATAAAATGTATGCCTATATACTTTAATGTGAATATAAAACAAACATGCTTATTAAGATGCTAACATGCACTGAATACAGGAATATGGCATTTCTAAAACAGAATATTGACTGAATCTGGTTTTGACAAGATTAATGCCGCATTTGTGTGCTTGCTTGAGCATGATGAACAAGAAGCGAAGCAGGGGAGAAGAAACAAAAGAAGAAAAAAAGAGACTTAAGAGCATAAGGAGGACCAACAGAAGGTACTGAAAAGCTCAGGGGAAAATAGACAGTCAGCATAGGCTACATAGTTCCTGCAATTTTCCATAATTGATCAGTTTATTCAGATAAGGGGCCGTATAATACACCCGGCGCAATTTTCTCTTTTTTATATTCAAATAGAAAACAGTTATTTTAAATTGTAATAATATTTCACAATATTACTGTTTTTACTGTATTTTTAATTAAATAAATGTAGCCTTGGTGAGCAGACGAAACTTCTTTTAAAAACATTAAAAATCTTAGTGGTTCCAAACTTTTGGACTGTACTGTATGTGTCGTTCCACATCCGTAATACCTTTGTTCATCTTTGGAACACAAATTAAGATCTTTTTGAAGTCTGAGAGGTTTCTGTCCTTCCATAGAGATCCAACACAACTACCACTTTCAAGGTCCAGAAAGGTAGGGAAAACGTCTTGGTTACGTATGTAACCCTCGTTCCCTGAAGGAGGGAACGGAGACGTACGTCAGTAGTGACCGACGAATTGGGGATATCGCTTAGAGAGCTCTATCAGCTTCGTGTAAACTAAAACAAGCCAATGGAATTGGCGTGCGATATTTGCATAATGCACATCGCCTCCGACAGGTGTATATAAATAGGAAGCAGATGCAATCGCACTCTGTTTTTCGCTGAGGAGACAACTGGTGTCCGCGCTACAGCGAGGGTACAGAAACTGTGGCGACGGGACGTACGTCTCCGTTCCCTCCTTCAGGGAACGAGGGTTACATACGTAACCGAGACATTCCCTTTCAGTCGGTCACGTTCAACGTACATCAGTAGTGACCGACGAATTGGGATCCCAACTAAAGCGCCACAGTTACGAAACCCCTTCCAGCGCCCAGCGCAAGCTCAGCCGCCCATAGCACCGGCTGGACGGTGAAGGGGGCGAGCTCACGCTGAGAGAGTTTACTGCTGTCTAACCAATACCCACTAAGTAAACTAGACTACACTGGGGAAGCGAACCCGTAAGGGACGCTGCGGAGGCCACTACCTACCCAATGGGGGAGGAGTTTAAGTGGAGAATACACATATGGACTGGCCCGGGGGGCAGTACGCATATGGAGTCCCTGGGATGGCTCCACCTGGTTAGGGGGAGACTCATCTGACAGGTGACAGCAGAGCTGGCTCTGCTAAGGGAAAGACACGGAATCACCATAGGGAGTTTTAAACCGTGGATAATTACACATATGGGGCCGCTCACGTAGAGGGGTCACGACATATGGGCCTCAGCCAACAGACAGCGTCAGCGACGGATGTAGGCCTGGCATCAGACACTCCGCAATGTCCGAGCCGAAGGGGGAGGCGGAGGAACTCGACAGGGTTCGCCAAGCGGGGAACACGACTGGAGTGAAAGTATGCACGTATCCGGCCAGTGGGCGGGAATGGCATTGCAAGCCGACACTTAGAGCGGGTACAACACGTCTACCGACTAGTGGATGCAAGTACACGTGAAGATACCGGCTCTACACGTAGGCTATAAAACCTAGCGAACGTGTTAGGTGTCGCCCAGCCCGCAGCTCTACAGATATCTGTCAGCGAGGCACCATGAGCCAACGCCCAGGAGGAGGCCACCCCTCTGGTGGAGTGGGCTCTCAACCCGAGCGGGCAAGGCACGCCCTGGGATTCGTACACCAAGGCGATGGCATCCACTATCCAGTGGGCCATCCTCTGCTTGGAGACAGCCTTTCCCTTCTGCTGGCCTCCGTAACAGACGAAGAGCTGGTCTGAGGTCCTGAAGCTTCGCGTTCTGTCCACGTACACACGCAGAGCGCAGACGGGACAGAGCAAAGCTAGGGCTGGGTCTGCCTCCTCCGAGGGCAGCGCTTGCAGGTTCACTACCTGATCTCGGAAGGGAGTGGTAGGAACCTTGGGCATGTATCCAGGCCGGGGTCTCAGGATGACGTGAGAATCACCGGGCCCGAATTCTAGGCACGCTTCGTCGACCGAAAATGCATGCAGATCCCCTACCCTCTTCAGGGAAGCCAATACAACCAGAAGAACCGTCTTGAGAGACATTAGTTTCAGGTCGACTGATTGCAAAGGCTCAAAGGGATGACCCCGGAGAGCTGTGAGAATCAGGGTCAGATCCCAAGAGGGTACGGAGGAAGGGCGAGGAGGATTCAGTCTCCTCGCCCCCCTCAGGAACCTGACGATTAGATCGTGTTTCACCAGGGACTTACCCTCAACTGCGTGGTGATGTGCGGTGATAGCGGCAACATACACCTTCAGGGTGGAGGGAGACAGCCTTCGCTCCAACCCTTCTTGCAGGAAGGAATGCACGGATCCGACCAAACATAATCGGGGGTCCTCTCGGCGAGAGGCCCACCATTCGACGAACAGGTTCCACTTCAGCGCATAGAGACTCCTAGTGGAAGGAGCTCTAGCGGAAGTGATGGTGTCTACGACCGCTTGCGGGAGATCACTCAGAACCTCCGCATCCTGTCCAGGGACCACACGTGGAGGTTCCATAGATCGGGACGCGGGTGCCACAGGGTGCCCCGTCTCTGAGTCAGGAGGTCCTTCCTCAGAGGAATCGGCCAGGGAGGGGCTGTCGCGAGGAGGATGAGGTCCGAGAACCAGGTCCGAGTGGGCCAGTACGGAGACACTAACAGAACCTGCTCCCCGTCCTCCCTGACCTTGCACAGGAGTTGTGCGAGAAGGCTCACTGGGGGAAACGCATATTTGCGCAGACCAGGGGGGCCAGCTGTGTGCCAGGGCATCCGTGCCGAGCGTGCCGCCGGTCAGAGAATAAAACCACTGGCAGTGAGCAGTTTCTGGGGAGGCAAACAGGTCTACCTGGGCCTCGCCGAAATGCTGCCAAATCAGCTGAACCGCCTGGGGGTGGAGCCGCCACTCGCCCGCAAGTGGAGGCTGCCGTGACAGCTCGTCGGCTGCACGGTTGAGCACACCTGGGACATGAGTGGCCCGAAGGGACCTCAGATGCTTCTGACTCCACAACAAGAGATGGCGGGCAAGTTGCGACGGGAGCGTAGACCACCTTGACGGTTGATGTACGCAACAGCCGCAGTGCTGTCTGAGCGGACTAGAACGTGCTTGTCTGACAACAGCTTCTTGAAGCGGGCCAGCGCAAGACGTACCGCTAGCAACTCCAGGCAATTGATATGCCAATGCAGCTGAGGCCCCGTCCAAAGGCCCGCCACTGCATGCCCGTTGTACGTGGCCCCCCATCCCGTGGCAGAGGCATCTGTGGAGACCACAGCATGCCTGGACACTTGTTCAAGGGGTACTCCGGCCCGCAGGAACGAAGGGTCCGACCACCGGAAAAGGGTGCGATGGCAGCTCGGTGTCACGGGGACACGGAGCGTGCCGCACTGCCACGCCCATCTCGGGACCCGTTGAAGCGGCCTCATATGGAGCAATCCGAGCGGCGTGACCGTGGCTGCAGATGCCATATTCCCCAGGAGCCTCTGAAAGTCTTTCAGTGGGGCCGCTGTCCTGCGCTTGAGCGAGCTCAGGCAGTTCAACACCGACTGCACGCGCCTCGGTGAGACGTGCAGTCCGTGCAACTGAGTCTAGCTTGAGACCGAGATAAGAGATCCTCTGCCTGGGGGCGAGTTTGCTCTTGTCCCAGTTGACCCGAAGACCCAACCGGCTGAGGTGAGCTAGAACCATGTCCCTGTGTTCGCACAACTGCTCTCGCGAGCTGGCCAGGATCAGCCAGTCGTCGAGGTAGTTGTGGATACGAACGCCCTGTTCCTTGAGGGGAACAATGGCCGCCTCCACAACCTTCGTAAAGACGCGGGGTGACAGGGCCAGCCCGAAGGGTTGGACTTTGTACTGATATGCCCGACCCTCGAACGCAAACCGTAGGAAGGGTCTGTGTCGAGGCAGAAACGAGACATGAAAGTACGCGTCTATCAGGTCTATTGCTGCAAACCAATCCCGGGGATGGACGTATTCGAAAATGCGCTTCTGCGTGAGCATCTTGAATGGCATCCTGTGAAGATACCAGTTCAGGACGCGCAGATCCAGGATTGGCCGTAGCCCACCGCCCTTTTTTGGTACAATGAAGTAGGGGCTGTAGAACCCCGACTTCATATCGGCTGGAGGGACCGGCTCGATTGCATCCTTCGCCAGTAGAACAGCAATCTCCGCCCGGAGAACAGGTGCACTGTCCAACGACACTTGAGTGAAGTGGACACCCCTGAAAACCGGGGGACGCCGGGCGAACTGAATCGCATAGCCGAGTCTGATAGTGAGAATGAGCCAGCGGGACGGGCTGGGAAGCGTGATCCACGGGCCTCCAGACTCCGAGCCAGCGGGACCAAAGGCACCACAGACGCACCGGGGGTGGGGCAGCAAGGCAGTGAGGGACCCGACTCGGACGGCATGGGAGCGGCCCGGAGTGAGGTCGGACTCTGCAAGGCAGCAGTGCGTATGGGAGACGGCGCACGGGACGCGGCTTGCACCTTCACACTGCCACCTGCTGGCGGAATGGGAGGGGGCTGCGGCGGCGAGGCGGGGCCTGGCACACTGGCAGACGCGCCCTCTTGTGACCTGGAGTTTGAGGAAACTGCTCTTTTTGTGACAAAGTGGGTACCGCTGGACTCCGGAGAGCCAGCGGCGGTAGATGGACAGACGCCACAAAATCCCCCCGGCCCTCCTCCGGGGGTGGGAGAGCAGATGGAATACTCTCCCGAATAGCAGGAACCTTCCCCTCCAGGTCGCCCGTCTCAGGGCCGAGTTTTCCTCGACCGCTTGCCACCTGGCTTGGCAGAAACGGGCTGGGCACCACGTCCGCGACCGGCACCCTGCTGTTTGGCTGGTGTTGGCTGCTGCTTTGCCGACTTAGCAGGGGCGGAGGAAGACGCAGGCGGGCGCCCTCGGCGACGAGCAGGCTGAGGCTGAGCCACGGGCGGCTGGGTGGAGGCAGCAGCGGACCGCCGTGGCATGAAATGTCTGATAGCCTCAGCCTGCTTCTGTGCAGCGGAGAACTGTTGGGCAAAGCTCTCCACTGCGTCGCCGAAAAGGCCGACCGGAGACACGGGGAAATCCAGGAACCAATGTTTGTCGGTCTCCCTCATGTCTGCCAAGGTCAGCCAGAGCTGGCGTTGCTGGACTACCAGAGTAGACATCGCCTGGCCAACAGAACGCGCTGTCACCTTCGTTGCCCGGAGGGCAAGGTCAGTGGCAGCGCGCAGCTCCCCAAGCAGCTGTTGGTCAGGACCTTCCTGGGGCATTTCCGACAGCGCCTTTGCCTGGTAGACCTGCAAAAGGGCCATCGCATGCAGGGCGGAGGCAGCCTGCCCACAGGCTCTGTAAGACTTCTCAGTCAGACCGGCTGAGAACTTACAGGCCCGGGACGGGAGGCGCCAGCCAGTGGCCGTTGGACACAACTGCATCGCAACAGACCGCTCGACTGGCGGGATCCTCGCGTATCTCCTGGCTTCCCCGCCGTCCAGGGAGGTGAAGGCGGACGAGGGACCAGGCCTTGTACGAGCCCTATACGGAGCTTGCCAAGACTTGGTCACCTCATCGTTTACTTCTGGGAAGAAAGGCATTGGGGCGGGACGCTGGGTTTGACCAGTGCGACCCCCCCCCCCCCTAAGTACCAATCATCCAACCGAGATGGGCCCGGGAAAGCACAGCCGTCAACTCGGGATCCGACTCGGACAACGCTACCGTCCCAGAGGGCGGCAGCGCGTCCGGATCTTCCTCCCCCGAGGACTCTGGCTCACCTTCCGATGCAGAGATCGACATCTGATCCGCCGCCGGCGCATCAAAGGTAACGGCTGGACAGTCCTAGAGGGCCCAGCGGAAACCAACAGTGGCACGATAGGTTGCGGTGCTGATGAGGCGGCAGGGGCCCGAGGAGCATTTCCGCTCGGCGGGGAAGCCCTGACCGTAATCCTCAGGTCACCCTTCCTATACACCGCCGAACCGTCATTCCGGCCCGGGCCGGAAAAAACGGTCGAACGGGGCATAGTGGAGGGGACCCCCGCTTCCTGAGACTTCAGGAAGGAGAGTCTCGACCTCAGCACCGCGATAGTCATGTTCCCGCAATGGGAACATGAACCATCCACAAAAGCTGCTTCAGCGTGCTGAACGCCCAAACACGAGATGCAACGATTGTGCCCATCAGCAGGGACCAGGGAACGACCGCACCCATTAACGCACAGATGAAATGACATACTGTCAGGGTTCGTCTGTAAAGCTCTTTTAGAAGGGGAAACAGTCAACTCGCTCGTGCTGAAGCACACAGGGAGTGACGCGATGTGCCAGGTACACCACTCCCTGGACACACCGAGGAACCGGCCCAAATCGCAACACACACACTTTCACTCTTGGCGTGTTCCTGTGAAAACAGCAGTTTGAGAGCTTACAGCTCGGCTCCTTGGAAGCTCGCGACCTCGCTGAAGCGCCGTGACTACCAGCACACACGGCTGCTGAGAATCCTCTTCTGAGGCAGTTTAGTTTCTAACGAAGAAAGGAGTCGTCTGAAAATAGGACACCACTGTATGGCTCCGAAGCGAAAGACAGAGTGCGATTGCATCTGCTTCCTATTTATATACACCTGTCGGAGGCGGTGCGCATTATGCAAATATCGCACACCAATTCCATTGGCTTGTTTTAGTTTACACGAAGCTGATAGGGCTCTCTAAGCGATATCCCCAATTTGTCGGTCACTACTGACGTACGTCGAACGTGACCGACTGAAAGGGAACATCATTAAAGTACTCCATGTGTCTCCAGTGGTTTAACTTCAATTTTATGAAGCGATACGAGTGCTTTGTTTGCACAAATGAACAAACATTTTTTTTACCACTTTGCTTACAAAAATATTGATCTCGTGTTCACTCGAATCGCTTCATAAAATTGAGTTTAAGTCACTGGATCTTGGATCTTTTCTGGATCTTGGAGTGGTAATTGCATTGGATCTCTATAGAGGAAAAGAAATCTCTCAGACTTCATCAAAAAGATCTTAATTTGTGTTCCGAAGATGATTTCATGATATTTTGTTTTTGCCTATGCTGCCTTTCACATCTCATCTCAGAATAGTTGATAGTGAAGGGTTTGGGAATGTAATAAAAACATGACAATTAAATAAATAGGTAGATTATCTAAATTATTAAAACTTATTATTAAAACATTTAAAAATGTATTATTAAAACAGTTTGGGACTGCTTCAATTTTTGTGGTGTCATCAGCCAATCAGGTTTGTCATTACATAAATTATATGCTGCCTTGACTCTCGGAATTATCATAAATACGAGTTTCCTAGGTAAAAAATTTCACATGAACGCCCTCCTATTTCGAAGGAACGCCCTCCTATTTCCTATTATAAATAATAATAATAATTATATATATATATATATATATATATATATATATATATATATATATATATATATATATATATATATATATATAATTATTATTATTATTATTTCATACTTTTTCCATTTCGAGGCATTATGATTACTTGCGTATTATCTGAATGACAAGTCTCAGGGGCCAGTTGCACAACGTAGCACAAACATTTATGATTAAGTAGTAGGCTATTATATTTAATGGGAACTTATTTTTACTGTTAGCTACGTGAGGCAAAATAAGTCAGAATGAAGGATAAACTGAAATTCAAATTGTTGAAATTCACGGAATTTCAACAACTTCTGCTCCTGTATTTGAAGGATAACTGAAGGTAAACGTCATATTATGCGACTACACATTACTTTACGGAGACCTGACGAGCTACTAGCTACTAGCTACGTGCACCATTAAGAACAAATGGTGCAACCGAATAAAGTACAGAGTTAGTTACAAACTAGCTAGTAGTTACTAAGCCACTAGTGTGGACTTTACGTTCCAATTTAAGAAAGAACTTACGAACGGCTGGTGCAACCCTACCCAGGTGACAGTGGCCGCTGCTGTTATGAAGAGAATATAGATGTAGAAGGCGGCAGGCAGGGAACGGCGTCGTCATCCGTGCTTACCTGGATTAAAGTGTTTTAGTTTCATCATCATGAAAAGGTCAAAGCCATCAGGGGCTCAGTATCGTAAAAATAAAAATGGGGATGAGAAAAAGAAAGCGAAATATACAGGTATACTAATTGGTTAATTGTTCTGTTCTACTACAACCTAGTTGCTCCAACATCACGAGCAAAACACGGCACCGCATATCACGCAGCATAATGCCAGTAAACACAGAACGTTCCCCTAACGTTTCAATATGGTTCCCGTTTGGTTATTTTTTGGGGAACCAAATAAGAACGTTCTGGGAACGTTCTGTATTGGTTCCTCTTTTTGTTAACCTAAAGAGAACATTCTATTTACGTAAAGAAAACGTTCGACTAACGAACAGGGAACGTTAAAAACTTTGTTCTGGGAACGTTTTGGTACCCAAAAATTGTTAGCTGGGATATTATAGCATATAATATGAAATAAATGCATTTCTTTATGCTGTAATAGTGCCGTTGAAGGCACAGACAGAATCTGTTTGTTTGCTAGAGTATTTTATATTAATGGTATATACATGATAGGTGCACTCAACAAATTTTTAGAGAATCACAAGGCAGATGATACTAGGAAGAGGAGCATCAGAGGAAATCCCCAGTCCTAACTCTAAGTGTTTACTTCTTGTTTAAAGCTTTAGCTATAGTTTCAAAGGGGTTTAAAATGGTATGTGGCAATGCCATGTCTGATTGTATGCGCATAAACAGGGATGTTTCCAGGCAGATGTGATGACATTGACGTTGTTCAGTATGTTCAGCCTCCCTTGCTTCTTCCAATGCACCCAAACTGACCCCTAAAATAATTTTCCATGGATTTACTGAAATCAAGCATTCTGCACTCAAAAAAATAACTCTTTGAACGAACATAAAAAAATCATGGAAAGGATTTCCACATGATTAAGTTGCTTTATTTCAGCATTATGCAATTCTGTTATTCCAATTTAATGTACTTACGTTGGGTCAACTTAATTTATTAAGGTTGATTCAACTTATTTACTATGGTTGGGCACAGCTTAATTTAATAGTGTCAGCCCAACTAATTTGCAATGTTTTGGAAAATACATAAAAAGCAATAAATAAATAAAAAATAAATTGTTTTCATATACATCAATTTTTACAATTAATTCTTCTTGTTTAATATTGTGGTGTTCTGTGTTAGAAATCTAGATGTGATACTGGATTCATCCTAAATTGCCTTAACCAAAAACATTGTAAAGCCTAAAATGATCATAAGTGTATTGGTGGCAATGGCTTTACAATCAACATAGGCTTACAATGCTTTTGGGAAATGCAACCCAGAGCAATAACATAGTGATTATTTCTTATTAAAGTAATTTGAAAGTTTGTTAGCAGGTCCTCAACCCAAGCACAAGTGCAACAATTCACCACAATGGTAACCCTAAAACTATTAATTAACAGAAACTTTTAAATACCAACATAATAGAACAGTAAACAATAAAAAGTCTTTCCATTTTCTCATCTTCCTAAAAGCTGCTTAAAATAACACTTTATTTCAACATTTACACTCCTAGTTCAGCCCCTTTGCAAAGCATGATGGGAAGTGAAAATCCTGTTTGATTGAGTCCTGGTTGGGTTTACTTGATTGAAACATGTTATTCCAATATGAAAACATCAAGTTAAGTCAAAGAGTAATTCTCTAGTAAGTCAATTTAACATGAATCAATCACATTTAAACCAGAAACCTGATACAATGGTGTTGAATCAAAATAACTGAACAGCATCAATTTTTTTTTTTTTTTTTTTTTTTTTTGAGTGTGCGTCAGTTCAGGCAGGCCTCGTAGTCAAGCTTTGCTATCAGCTGATTTGCAAATTTCAACCCCACCCATATCAGCTGATCCGATTTCTATGGACTCCATTGGCAACTCTAAAATAACGCGCATTACTTAAACGCATCTTCCATCTCTCTGCTTGCTTGGTTGCTTCAACTGCACACTGCTTGCAACCCACCTCCTCCCCAGCTCCTCCTTAAACTTGTATAACTTAATCAGTGTCATTCTGTTGTCACTGATACATGCTCTGTTCTCAATAGGGGGATTTTCTGCTGCTCTCCCAGTTAAAAAATGGTATTGCCCCCAGAAGCTGCTGCTGTTCCCGGTCTTGGCTTTCATGGAGCTCATGGAAAGGACAGGGAATTTAGAACAGAGCCATGCCGCCAAATTGTAACTTTAGCAAAATATGCCAATAAAAATTGACTAAATTTTGTCTCTTGTAATTTTTGACTTAAGTGGTCCTGACTGAAATACAGTAACACAAGCTGTAATCATTAAATTTTCGGAATATATTAAGGAATTATCATTCTTTATTAATATTATGTTGTACATATTTCACTAAGGAAAGCAAAGGATGTAAACGATGAAATAATTTTCTCTTTTTTATAACTATTTCTTGCTTCACACTGATGCACTCATATAGATAGATACATAATGGCAAAGAAATTAAAAACAATTTTAACTAATCTCAACACTGACACAACATATTAGGACCAATTCACACTGCCACAAAAAAAAAAAAAAAAAAAAAAAAACCTTGTTGGAGTTGCTGAGACCTGATGTGGCAGGTCTTTCTCTATGCATTAATCAAGTGTTCACATTCCTGAGTAATATGTGCAAACATCTAATTCTCAAGAGAACATAATGCTATTAGTAGACACAGACAGCCATCCATATACAAGCAGAGAGAGGTTTGCTGTGTAGGTGGAACTGGAACGGACTTCTGTTCAGGTTGACATGGCTTCTCTTCTGTTTCTGTCTTCACAAACTGCCCTGAAATATAACCAACACAATTCAAATGTCAATGAAAATGATTATAATTTACACTTTTACATTTACAAAGCTCATTTGTATAGATGAGAGTCTGTAATGTGTCTCAATCAGCTCCCTAGCTTGTAAGTCAATATGTCATGTACACAAAGTTGGATATTATTCAAATGTGCAAATTATTTTATATTAATAGCCTAAGCCTACCTAAATAAAATGTTTGCAAATGTTGCCGTTTTGTCTGGTTTTGATTTTTGTAGTAATATCATATTTACGCTTTGTGGCTAAGTTGACATGAAACGGAAGTTGTGATCGTATTTTCTTCCCTATTGAGGCGTAGGCCTGTATCAGAGTAATCGGCTTCTCAAATTAAATTAAAAAAAAAAAAAAAAAAAAAAGCTGGGCTTGATTTTGTCCATAGAGAGTAGGGTTATTATAGTTGACTAAAACTAAAACCATTAAAAAAACATTTTTGTTACTTGGAATAAAATAAATCATAAAAAACATACTTAAACTTATTTTATTTCAGCTGCCAATGCACCATTTCTCATTTTCGTTTAACTTTCGTTTAACTTGATGTACTAAAGTAACTAAAACTAAAACTCAAATAAAAAAAAATAATGAAAACTACATAGACATATGTTGTGTGATAAAAACATACAACAGAATTACTAAAACTTTAACTTTAGTTAAAATGAATATGAAAAATATAATACTAAAACCAATTTAAATTGGCAGTGGCTATTTGCACTAAATGATAGATGCTATTTACACCAAATATCAATTAAGATATACTCACACTAGGCACAGCTGCCTTGATCTGAGCCCAAGCGCGATGTTTGCCGTTGTAATGATGACAGTAGTACACACAAATTAGCAGTTCTGTTCTCCGGCACGGTTAGCGCTCACACTGCATGCGTAGCACGCTCAAGCCCAACTGAACCGTGCTCTGGCCAGGGATGGCTAAATTAGAGCCCGATCACACGAAAATGTGTATAAATAGTACAAATGTGTAATCTCGTTGAATATATACGGCAAAATGAGTTTTGACGTGCTTATGGTACGCAGTTTTTCGCGTGCATATGATACGCACTTTATGGCACTTTATGTTTAATATTATTAAACACTCGTTAGCAGTTTATTTCCAATTTTAAAACATTATTTTCATTTTTATTGAAAATAAATGCGAGGTCGGCAAAAGGTGGATTCGAACCCGTGTCAATCGTGTTAAAAGCTAGGGTTAGGAGTCTTACTCACTAATGCTGCGCAACTGAAAACTTTGAATTTTTTTTTTTTGTTTTTAATTCTTGAGTGGCCCAACGAGACATTGGTGGGCGGAGCTATTTTAAATAGCATTTGCCAACAAGGTACACTATAGAGTGCCCCAGGGATGATGCGTTTTTGTAGGCAAAACCCGGAAGCGAGTTAGCATTTTAGGACTTCCGGTTCCAACGCCATAAAGTCTATGGGTTTTTTGAATGGGTTTTTGCTGAAATAAGGTCTGTAGTTAACAAAGCCTCTAAATACTTTCACGTTTTGATCTATGACATAAAACACACCAGTTGTAACCCACTTGTGATTTTTTAAACTTTTACTGCGTCTTCAAATTGGCGGTTGCTAACAAATTGCTAAAAGGGACTACTTCCTTTGGCGAGGACTTTAGACGTCATCATTAAAAACGGGACATTTGGACAGCATTTCTCATGAAAAAGTGGATAAGTATTCATACACTGCACAGATCATAATCAGCGAACATGTTTTTAAATAAAGTTGTTTTTTAAATACAGTTTGAGGACACTTGGTGGTGACGACGTTGATCCGCGACCATGGTGTGCTGTAGTTCGTTTATAGCCTACTGTTAGCCTTTTATATCTGACGACTTTATTTAGGCTTCAAAATCTATAAATGTTGTGTTAAAGGAACACTCCACTTTTTTTGAAAATAGGCTCAAATAGGCTCCCCTAGAGTTAAACAGTTGAGTTTTATCGTTTTCGAATCCATTCAGCCGATCTCCGGTTCTGGCGGTACCACTTTTAGCATAGCTTAGCATAGTTCATTGAATCTGATTAGACCGTTAGCATTGCGCTTAAAAATGACCAAAGAGTTTTGATATTTTTCCTATTTAAAACTTGACTCTTCTGTAGTTAAATCTTGTACTAAGACCGACAGAAAATGAAAAGTTGCGATTTTCTAGGCCGATATGGCTAGGAACTATACTCTCATTCCGGCGTAATAATCAAGGAACTTTGCTGCCGTATCATGGCTGCAGCAGGCGCAATGATATTACGCAGCGTCTCTCACAAACGTCTCCATGGTTGCAAGGCACGTTCCCTGTGCAAGCAGGGGCTCACAGGCGCTGCGTAATATCATTGCACTGCTGCAGCCATGGAACGGCAGCAAAGTTCCTTGATTATTATGCCTGAATGAGAGTATAGTTCCTAGCCATATCAGCCTAGAAAATCACAACTTTTTATTTTCCGTCGGTCTTAGTACACGATTTAACTACAGAAGAGTCAAGTTTTAAATAGGAAAAATATCAAAACTCTTTGGTCATTTTTAAGCGCAATGCTAACGGTCTAATCAGATTCAATGAACTATGCTAAGCTATGCTAAAAGTGGTACCGCCAGAACCGGAGATCGGCTGAATGGATTCGAAAACGATAAAACTCAACTGTTTAACTCTAGGGGAGTTGGAAAATGAGCCTATTTTCAAAAAAAGTGGAGTGTTCCTTTAAATTGTAAAGATTATCTTGATAGACAAAACGTGTAAGTGTCATAACCCTTTGTTAAACACAGCGCTTATTTTCTGCGATTTTCCAAAAGTCTATGGGAAAAATGAATAGGCTTTCAGTCGAGGGAACCCGTGCGCTGCTAACTTCCGGGTTGGCCTACAAAAACACGTCATCCCTGGGGCACTCTATTTGCACTTAGTTAAATAAGGCATTTATGAAAACTATACATATCAATGATACTAAAATAACACTATCTGGAATTGATTAATTTTGATTAAAGATTATGAGGGCACATGATTTTAAAAAAATAAAAAATAATGTGCAATTATTTATAATAAATACTACAATATTCCAAAATAAAGATCAGTTTTGAATTGGGGGCTTTAACGAAAATACTTTACATCAGTTTGGTATTTTCACAACAGATTTCAAATCACATAGGCCTACTTGCCACTTGGAATTATAGTCTTTAGGTACTAAGGTAGGTATACACCATGGCAAAAGACATCTGGCAAAGATCCTGGTAGTCAAAGATTAGCTTTTACCTGGTTTCTCTCTATAACATCCACGCTCCAGAACACACTCTCCACTGAATAGCACGCTATTGAGGAGAATGAAGGCCAGCATACACAAAGAGATTTGAAATGTCATTCATGGGTCTGGCCCTCTGTGTTTAACACGCTGTCTGTCTTGCCTTTCTCTCCCTCTTCCATTTGAATCCACTCCCACGTCCTATAAAAAACAGAGATGCATAGACCTGACTTGCACTTTTGGCATTTGTTCAGTGCACACTGTAACTGTGTCAAAGGCTGGCGAGGTTTCAAAGCCAAACTTCGTCTATAGGAGAAGCAGGCAGACAAAGGCAGACATAACACTGACATCACTTCTCAAGTTCATGCCAGGTTTTATCTGTTTCTATGCGATAAATGTTACCAAGGAAACCAATGTGGTTACCCTGGGAAGGGGTATTATCGGCCTGTCAATCAAACTGAAAAATATCTTTTTGGCTTTAGACAGACCTTTACTTTTAAGTTACGGGAATTAGTATCGGCCAGACGTGTCACAGTGCCGTGCCACTTGTTTTCTTGGATGTCTATGTTGGCAGCATGAAAACTGAGCCGTTGCAGAGTTTCCAGAACAGGGGGAGGTATCTTTACCGTCTACCGACTGAAACTGAGCCCTTCCCTAGCATCGATTTTAGCTAGGTGTCCCTCACAAACTGCAAAGTGTCACTTTATACAAATACAACTGAAGTGACAGACCTCTAATAGGAGGTGAGGTTATCTGTCAGCGATCTGCACGTCGGCTGTTGCGTTTGAAGAGGAAACATCACTATCCTCCACTATTATTATTTGGTCTCAGTTTAGATGTGGATGTGCATGTATGAATTATAGGTGAATATAGCTTGCAGCTAGCAGCTACATTGGCCGCATGATCAATTCCTCATTATTTCATAACCATGTTCATAGTTGGCCTTTCTGGAGCGTAGCGATCAATAGCAACAGGATTATTTTACATGGTAACATTGATTATTTCTGACATTCTCTAATTTAATCTCAAATAAGACAGAATATTGGCCAGGCAGCAAAGAGCCTTGGGTCTATTGAACTTGTGCCTAATGTGCAAGGCATACACAAAAATGGTCACACATTCTTGTTTTAATTGCTTTGGTACACATGGAAAAACTGCAAAAGTTGCAAATTGCTTATTGCCTGAGAGGATTTGAGCACTTGGGCTGTGTTCAGATTCCAGTACAGCCAAGATCTAGCTGTTGACATGAAACACATTTTTTTAGAGGTTCTATTTTTTCCCTTAAATATATTATTTTTTACTAAAATTCCCTTTTTTAAATTTTTTCTCAGTTTTTTGTACTGTGCTCTTAGTTGATCACAGTACAAATATTTATTTAAAAATAAATAAATACATGTCCAAGATGTCCAGTTCATGGATTATTAATCAAGGACAGGTAAAACTTTATTTAGATAGTTCCTTTTGAATGTTCTGTTGACTATAAGTGACTTTGCAACTACATGTCTACTAGTCTCAGCCTCAGACGCTATGTCCACGGACTGTTGGCTGAACGTCTGATGCATATGGTACACTTAACTGGAAACACTTCAGTATTTTCAAAGTCGTCATCTGGTTGGTTGAATTCTATAGGATGTCCAGGAGACGTGTGTGTCGCGTTCTTTAACGGTCCACCTGGAAACAAATGCTGAGACGCCAAACTCCCGTGTGGAAGAAGAACGCTTTATTATAGGGAACAAATATAAACTATTAACTACCACTTTTCCCTCAATAAACTCTTAATTTACTGCTTATTAATATTTAGTAAGGTAGTTGTTAAGTTTAGGTATTGGGTAGGATTAAGAATGAAGTATAAGGTCATGCAGAATAAGGCATTAATATGTGCTTAATAAGTACTAATAAATAGCCAATATTCTATTATTATGCAACTATTTAGAAGACCCTTAAACAAAGTGTCCCCGAACGCTCTAGTGTTTACAACTGTGACAATGACTGCTTACCAGGATCAACTAAATGCTGGATTTTCAAAAGTAGGCTATGTAAAGTTTGTGGCTCCACTTTTGCAGTAAACTTGCATAACGTTCTTGAATGAATAATTTATTAGCACGCCAGTCAGTTATTGTAGGGACATCAACTTTACATTTTCAGGCCCCTAAACATGACAGAGAACAAAACGAACTGTGATTGGTTGTGTTACATGTCAGTCAAACATCCTCTTTAATTAGGCGTTGATAAAGCTGAGATAGGGTCCAGCTAACCCATCAGCACTGAAAATAATAATTGTTGGATTAACTTAAAGTAAGTTAACTGGTTGCCTTAAAACTTTGAGTTCATTGAAATTAAAAATTTGAGTTAAAACAATGAAGGCTCTGGTTTAATTAACAGAAACTAATGTTATCTGAACTACATGAATTATCTAAGTTGATTTGACAAAAGAAAAAATGCCATGATAACAAATCATGAAAACAATTTGAAGGTCTGGCTACGCAAGACTACATCTCAACTAACTCTCATTAGAGTATTAGTAAACTGTCTGCTTAATATCTGCTAACTCATTATTGTAATGGTCCCCCAACAGACATTCTACTGACTATAAGTAACTTTGCATATACATGTCAAGTTATTTTAACCCTACCAGTTAACTAATACTCTACTAACACTCTAATGAAAGCTAGTAGACATGTAGGTGCAACATTACTTATAGTCAACAGAATGTGTTAAAGGCACCATCAAAATAAAGTGTAACCCAAGGACATACTAAAGATGTTCCATTTAAAAAAAAAAAAAAAAAAAAAAAAAAAAAAAAAATTCAATGCACCCATTAAGTGGGTTTTGAAATTGTCCCCTGAATGCAGAATAATGCTCTATGAAGTGAAAGTCCAGAAAAAAAAAAAAAAAAAAGGATTTACAGATAGATAACCATGCTTACTCAATGATTCTGCATCAATGCACAAAAAATAATTTTTAATTAATTAATAATAATTTTGTTTATGAAGCATAAACATACAAATGCTACATGATGTGTAAAAATCTGCCACACTTGAATTGCGACATTTCAGAAAAATGACTAATGTCATCCTTGAACTGTGAAGACACATGGAGGGCACATCTGAAGTGGCGTAAAAACCACAGTGGTAAACAGTGATAAACTGAATTTACACAAACGTGGAGGTGGAATAAATGTATGTATACAGTAATCACATTCATAGGAGACATTGTGTTTATTGTTGTAAACAGTGCCTGAAAACCAGATGGACACTGATTATTATTATTATTTCAGTCATTCTATTTCTATGGGGGGTCAGAGCTGGCATTTATTAGTATGGCTTTTATGCAGTATTGAATCTTATACTGCATGTTTTATTGCAAAATATTTGTATCCCTGCTGCTAAAATTGGAGATGATTCAAGAAATGTTTTGTAAATCATGACACTTGGAATCAAAATTGAATAAAGAGGTAACTATGAGTGGCTATAGCATGTGCACTAACTGCTAATAAACAGCTCCAATAGATCCATGCTTTCCACCATTCCTCTACTTCAACTGCTGTAGTGTATTAAAGAGGTCATCATGAATATTATTTGTTGAAACTTAGCTGAAAGATGTCTCTTTTTGACATTTTTACAAGACAAAGAGGGCCCTTACCTGCAAGTGTTAATTCTTAAAGGGATAGTTCACCCAAACAATGGAAATTCTGTCATCATTTACTCACCCTCAAGGTGTTCTAAACCTGAAACAGTTTCTTTTGCTCTGCTGAACACAAAAGAAGATATTTTGAAAAATGTTGGTAACCAAATAATTATGGAGGTAGAATTGTAGCAAAATTCCAAATAAATAGATTATGATCCACAAATAAATGTAAAGAGATAAAAAATAATAATAAAAAATAATAATAATAATCATATCCACAAATGAATAGAATGAGATCCACAAATATATGTTAGGCGTTTCACAAAAATGAATTAAATTCACAAATATATAAAATGAGATTTTCTAATAAAAAACATATTCACAAATATGTCTTTATGTCACAAGCACAACTCTACTTGCATTTATTTGTGAATCACCACCTGTACATTTGTGAATTGCTTTCTGTGCATATACATATGCGTTACGGAAGCATCACTTTATTCAAGATAGAACAGAAAGCCTCAATAATTAGCTATTAACTTATCTAACTGGATTTAACCTTGTGATAAACATGTTAGTTTGCAAAATAGATGAAAATGTAATACAACAATAGCCAACAGCATTTCCCAGTTTATCAAACATTGACGGACATGAGCAGCAAACCAGCTATTAATCATTATTTAACAGGCCCTTTAGTAATATTTTAAACATTAATCAAACGTTTTAAGGTTACCATTGTTTGTAGAGAAGATATAGACTTTTTAAACATGTGACAGGTTGTTGAATTCCATATAGATTATGCATTTCATTTAAAAGTAAAATGTCCAGCAGTTTAACACTTGATCATACAAATAATTTTTTTAATGAATCAGACTTAAAGGTGCAATATGTAAGCATTTTGCAGTAAAATATCCAAAAACCACTAGGCCAGTGTTATAAATTTTGTTCACTTGAGTACTTACAATATCCCAAATGTTTGTAAATATTTGTAAATCGCAGTTTTAACCAAGGCTCCAGGACGTGTGAGGAGTCGCCTGTCAATTGTGTCATACCCACATTACCCTCGGTTTCCGGTTTTATTTTGTAGAACCCATGGAAACACCAAAGACGCTTTAATATATTCCATGTTTTAATAAACAATCTTACTGCAGTGTGCAACAAGTGTCTCACAGCAGCAACCGAGCGAATGCACAGAGTAACGTTATAACATCATTTTCAACACTCTCAAATGTATCTAATATGATAAACAGAGATGTGTTACCTCATATTCATGACCGGAAAAGCGGAAGCAGCGCCGGCGACTGTGACATAGTAAAAGTTCTGCTGCTCGTGGCATGTGTTGCGCAATCGCTCTAGTGGCCACGTTCAGCTCCCACAACACTTGGTCCTGCTCTGCTTCATACTACAGTAACATTAATAATCGCATCCATGAACATGATTTCTTCCCGAGTCCTATGCCAGTTCTTTTCCACCGGCCACTGAGATGAAGCCCACATGTCCCAAGATTCCAAACTCAAACTTGCCGTCATCAAGCTACGCCTTTGTTTTGAATAGGCCCCTAGCGACCTCTAGTGGCAGAAAATATTACATAGTGCTCCTTTAATAGAATTTGACTGTAAAAGTTGTTTACAGGATCCAAAATAAATCATTGCAACCTCTTTATTTGCATGATCCAAAACCATAGCTGCAGTGATGCTGAGGCTCGTTCTGTTACATCACTGATGGTCATTCAGGCTCATATTTGCTATTATACAATATCATATTGTGCAAGTGTGGTATTAAAGCTATACTGTAGAACAGGAAATCCTTTTACTGCCACTGAATCGTGTCGCACCATGCCGCTTATAGACATTATAGCTGCATTTACATGGACACTAATATTGTAATCTGTTTGTTTATAATGATTATAAAGCCTACTATTTGCTGCATCGCGCCCCACCACACCACTCGCATCAGGTAGAGGTGTTATAGCTCGGGATCTGTGAATGATCATAATTCATGCATAGTCCTTTATCCCAATTCACTGATCCTGTTGGCAATATAAAGAATATACTCCAAAAATCTTTTGTGTAGTGGACCCCGTCTGAATGATGGTTGAAACTTTACTGATGAGTAAGTGAAAAAAGATGAAGTTTTATTGTACATTAGCTACCATGAAATGTCCGTTTTTAACTACAGAAAATCACTGCCTTTTCAAGGGGTGCTTAACAATCTGGTAAACTTTTGATCCATAAGAAAGAAAACTGAACCATAATAATGTGCACTACACATTCTCTTGTTCATTACTGTCGTGATCAGTTTCACTCGGTAGGCTATAATACCCGTCAAAAAAAGAGTCAGCTTATTGTAAGACGGATAATACAGACCTTATACATAATTACACCCACAAAAATATGTACAAAAACAAATTAGAAGAATAATCACAATGAAGTCTGTTACATTTTCACATACAATTCGAACAAGCGCCCAAGGTGGAATAGCGCGGAGCTCCTTTCAGGGGTGCAAAATGAATCTGTTCCCGCCTGATTGTAAAGCAAAACGTGATTGTGGCGAGAGTGTGCTGCGATTGGTCAGTGCAACGTGGCTGTTTTTTGATTGGCTTGAGTAGTCGGTGGGTGGAGTCGACCTGTTTGTGGATTTGTCTGCAGTCGTGATGCTATTGTTTCAGTCGTGATGCTAATTGTTTCAGAATCCACAAATGCTTGAGGTGATTTACAAATGCGCAGAAAGCAATTCACAAATGTGCATGTGGTGATTCACAAATAAATGAAGGCAGAGCTGTGCTTGTGACATAAAAACATATTTGTGAATATGTTTTTTATTAGCAAATCTCATTTTATGTGTTTGTGAATTTAATTCATTTTTGTGAAACGCTTAACATTTGTGGATCTCATTCTATTCATTTGTGCATATGATTATTTTTTTTGTGAATCTCTTTACATTTATTTGTGGATAATAATCTATTTATTTGGAATTTTGCTAAAATTCTACCCCCATAATATGATAACAGAATTATTAATTTTGCACACAAAAAAAAAACAAACAAACAAAAAAAACAGACTATTTAATTACAGTGAGGTCTGAGGGAGTGAGTGGAAAGTGGCCACAAAACAAAATGAGAACTGAAGAAAAGTAAGAAAATAATACTATCACTTTATGGTCTAACATTATAAGTGGACCACAGAGAAAAATATTGTGATATAGTAAAACAATAATTAATCTTGCCATTTTAATTTTACATTAATAGGCAATTCACTTTTATTTAAACTGCAAAAACATACATATTTGCTTGATGCTCATCTGCCGATAATTCATTCAGAAAATCCTCTTACACCATTTAAATTATTGTCATTAATCTCATATTAGGCAAGACACTTCTCTATGTCTTTTTTTTAGAGAACTGCTCTCAAGAACGTAATTAGGCATTTAATTGGAGGGCAATTTAAATCATTTCGCCACAAATAAACACACAAACATGTTCGCATACACTCAAAACACACACATACACACTAAAAAGTCATTATTTGGTAAAGAAGCTTATGTAAATACTAATGAATGGCAATTTGATTGCAGGGTTTTTTTTTTTTCGTTTTTTTTTTTTTTCTCCACTATATACTCCAGCTTCTCCTCCACTTGTCTTTTAGAGAATGCTGACTAAGCAGCAGTTGTTGGTGCAGTCTTTGGATGCTCTGTGAGCAGACAGATCAATAGACTAAGATTCAGTACAACCTGCAAATAGTCATGTGGAGTGGCCTCCCATTTGGACTTCACAGAGCTGCTTGTTGGTGGGGGGAGATCAATCGTTTAAGTTCCTTGGAAAATGTACAGAAGATTGATTAACCACGTAGAAAATGGCCATTTGGCTCCATCACAAGTCATATTTGCAGGATACTATACACTGGATGTGTCCATGTAATAGGCCTGCGGCAACTGTCAGACTCTGTGAACTGGACAGCGTTTGAGCGATAGAGGAAGCAGCACGTAGAACAATGTTAATCAAATTTGGAAAGCTCAGGACCCACAAAACCTTTAGCCTCAGTGGCCACACTCTTAATCTTTATATTAATAATTTTATATTATACTACGGGGCTGTTGAATGCTAGAATCTGATTGGTTGATCAACGTTCTAAGGTGTGCAATTATTTTCAAGGAAACGCACGGCTAAAGTAGTTCTAGGCAGGGCTTGACCGCATTACAGTTTCATATCACTCTGCCAAATTATTTCAGTTATTTCAATAGGTCCTTACAGCCTACAACCGCAAAAGAAACAAAACCCACAATGACACCGACCAAGCAAATAAATATAGTAAACTATAGGATGAAAACAACAAATTATTGTCATGGTTTTTGCCACAAAATGTTTCATTGTGTCCTGAAAGCGCATACTCTCTCGCACTCTTTCTCTCTCTCTTTCAAACCTACACACGTACTGTGTAGTAGGGACACAGACTCGCACAGAAATGGTTTGTCAGTGCTGCTCTGACGAATTAATCAGTAAAATAGCAACTTAAGATACATGACTCACCAGCGAGGTAATAACTGTGTAAACTGCTGCCTTTAGAGACGCACAGACTCAGGTAGGCTAATTCATACGTGCTGCTCATTCTCTCTCTCTCTCTCTTTGTCTCTCTCTCTCAACTGCGTTAATAACTGTATCAACGGTATTATTCTGCTATCAAGGCTCAATCCTCCATTACTAGTTCTGAAATGACATTTTGCAATTAGCAACGGAAGCTTGGGATGAGATGCATAAGAAATTAGTCCCACACACAAGTAATGTCATGAGGTGTGGTAACCGTAGTATAAGCGGAATAACTGACGATGGACCATTGAATTCTAAGAAAATAATACACTCCGCTTCTGGCTGCATTACTACATCAGGAGTGCATTATTTTCTTAGAATTCAATGGCCCATCGTCAATTGTTGCTTACATAATGAGACAATGTATATGGACCAAAATCACATATCATGGTATGGGTAATATTTGCTGAAAATTACACCCAATTTTTTTATATATATTATATAAATACAAAGTTCTGGCATGAAACTCTAGATGGCGCAGGCTAATAGGTCCTTTAACACACCTGCTAATCATCACATCATTATCTATAGGTCACAGATGATTGGTTCCTCCTGTTTTAGTAGCCAATGAGCTGCGTGCTTAATCTTTAAATACATGAGTTAGCATTGCTTAGTAGCGCAGCGTGCTTCAGAAACCCCCCACCTTCCCCAGCTCCACCTGTATAGATCTGCTACGGTTATTCATGTACGCTATATCGTACAGCAGCAGCATGTCTTACTTGCTCACAGCAGCGGGTCGTGTATGTATTGGCAGTAGCAAGTCCCGTACTTGCTCTGCAGCAGCAGCAATAATCAACAACAGCAGCAGCAATTAAGCAGCAGCAGCAGCGTAGCAGATCTTTTCCGCCAAGACCAAAAATATCTACATTGTAATATCCATTACCATACCAAACACTCAGAGAGTTGTCATGACAGAAATATATATAAATAAATAAATATATTTTAAATTGCACAAATGTGACCCTGGACCACAAAAACAGTCATAAGGGTACATTTTTTGAAATTGAGATTTATACATGAATAAGCTTTTCCAAATGGTTTGTTAGGATATGACAATATTTGGCTGAGATACAAAAAAAAATCTGGAATCTGAAGGTTCAAAAGAATCAAAATATTGAGAAAATTGCCTTTAAAGTTGTCCAAATGAAGTCCTTAGTAATGCATATCCACTCAATTTACATGTTTTATTCATGGAACATGATCTTTACTTAATATCCAGATTTTTGGCATAAAAAAAAAAAAAAATCGATAATTTTGACCCATACAATGTATTGTTGGCTATTGCTACAAATATACCCTGTGCAACTTATGACTGGTATTGTGGTTGTCACGTTACAGTCAGTTCCTGGACTCCAACTCCCATAATCCTCCCTGCCAGTCACATGCACACACTCCACACCATTCACCCATTGCCACATACAGCTAAGCTCATTACCTGGACTATAAAGGACACACACACACACACCAGTACATCGCAAAGTCATGTTTACCCTGTTTTACAATTCCGAGCATTACTATCCAGTCTGCCTGTCTGTTACTGATCCTGCCTGTTACCTGTTTACGATTTTCTGCCGCCTACCTTTGGACTGTTTGTATGTATATTATATATATATAAAAGGGTGATAGAAAGGGTGATAGAAAATATGGTTTGTACAGTATAAAAACCATTACGCCTCTGGAATGTTTTACAGCTACTGCTGCTACACCACACACACGTTTTTTTTGTGTGAATTGTGGGGACATTCAAGAGGCGTAATGGTTTTTATACTGAACAAACCATATTTTCTATCACCCTACTCTAGGCTTGTTGCGATAGTCGGTGTTACCGGTGATACATGGTGTTTAACCCACCTACCGGTCATAGCACTTGACCACCGGCACCGTCCCCAAGGATGGCGTAAGATCCGGTTTCAAAGCGAAATGCAAAAGCACCTATTTGGAAATATTTTGGATTCAAACCAAATGCCAACAGGGAACGAAGTTTTTGATGTTCGTTCGTTTCATATTCGATGGTTGTGCGGTGTTTTTGTTTTGTTTTGTTTTTTGCTGAAAAAGGCAGGCACTTATTTAACGAATAGTGAATTTTTTTATATAATTTCTTGTTTGATACTTGCACGATGTGTGCAGTGGTTCGTTTTGTTAATAAATGCACTTTAAAGGTGTTTCATAAGTGCTTTTGTTTAGTTTTTGCATGGTGTGTTTAAGTTATTATTCATTTTGCAATAAAGATGTGTGTAATACAAGCGAGTGTCTTATTGTTTTGTGTATTTTTATTAAGAATAAAATAAATTAACCCATGATTAATTCAAACAAATGCTAATGAATTGCTGCTAATTAAAGTGAAAGTAAATTGAGACGTGTGCACGTCTGCACGACCGCATTTTCGGCCACCCGAAATCCCAGACACGCAACCCCGGTGACACCGGGATTACCGTTTTTTTTTACACGTCGATTAACCGGTGGAAAAAATCCGTCACCGCAACATCCCTACCCTGCACTACCCCTACCCCTAAACCTACCCAATCACAGGAAACTGTGCACATTTTTACTTTCTCAAAAAATTTCATTCTGTAGTATTTATAAGCCTTTTGAAAAATGGGGACCATGGGTAATGTCCTCATAAGTCACCCCTCTCCTTGTAATACCTATGTCATACCCATGTCATTATACAAATTTGTGTCCTGATATGTCACGAAAACGTGCTCGCACGCACACGTACACACACGCACACATGTATGTTGCATCCAAGGCAATGGCAAAAATAACTGTCAGGGTTTTATAATGAGCTGATTTTTGATAATTACCAGCATTTTTCATGAGCTTATAAAACCATTAAATGATGACAACGTCAAGTGGTCAAAAAAAAAAAGAGAAAAAAAAAGACAAACACCCACATGTTGCAGGGGTGACTTTGCAGCAAGCATAGTTTAAAAAGTTGCTTGCTGCCACAGGCAACTCTGTTTTTTTTCAGTGTTCCAACTGACGTCAAGACTCTTTTCAACATTGAAAAGAGAGTGTTTGGCCAGTACAAAGCAATCATACTGGTTTTCCTGTTTCTCTCCCTGTACCAGCTCACCCACTGAGGCCTATCTGTCAGAGTGAGAGTCAACACAGCCTTATTTACAGATACAGTAGGCAGCTCTCTCTTTTTCTCTCTCTCTCTCTCTCTCTCTCTCTCTCTGCCCACGGGCCTCCATCCCTCACTCTTCACTTTATCCAGTGCTTAAGCAGCCGGTAAATTGGGCAAAGTTGCTTTATCTGATTAAAGTAGTGTATCACTAACAAGCACTCCAGGCAGTCTCTCTGATTTATCCTCACTGGTCCTGGGAGGACTCGCCAGTGAAAGAATGCATGCCTGACAGTACCGGTGTTAATGAAGCTAAGCGGAGATGCAAACTTAACAATTAAAAAAAATGTCAGCGCCACTACAATATAAAAAGTGTCACAAACGGATTAATCATTTAGCCGGTATAGGAGGTGGGTCAGCGGTCGAGGTGAACTCTATCTTGACCTGCAGTTGACTGGCTCATTGAAAATATAATAAGCTGTAGTTAGTAAGACTACTCTCTATCAATTAATCAGAGAGGGATTTGGGATCATAAGCCTGAATCTTAGGTTGCTTTCACACATGGTTTGATTGCTTGGTTTGATTTGAGCTCGACTGCAAACACCTCTATCTGCTCTATCAATTAAAATCAAAATTTCAACAATTGATTTTAAAGGTACAATTTGTGATATTTTTTTTCCGCTAAAGGTAGCTAGAAGCCTATTCAAAACAAAGGCGTAGTTTGATGACGCCAAGTTTTAGAGCAGAAACTTGGGACATGTGGTCTCAATCTCAACGGACGATGCAAAAGAATAGGGATTGGAGTCTGGAAGAACTCGTGTTCGTGGATGCGATTATTAACGTTACTGTAGTATGAAGCAGAGCAGGACCGAGTGTTGCGGGAGCTGAACGAGGAGCTGGAGCGATTGATCAACACACGCCTCACGAGCAGCAGGACTTTTATTATGACACAGTCGCCGGCGCCGCTTCCGCTTTTCCGGTCATGAGTTTACGGGAGCTGTCCTTGTCGACAGAACCAGCAGCAGATGGTAAACAGTAATTATGCTCCATAAATAAGTAACAATCCACCATAAAACGTGCAAGAAGTAAATAAGGAACTGCTTGAAGCAAGCAAGTGGTTTGCTGGACGCTAGACACTACTTCCGCATTTGTCCACGGCACTGTTATCATGTGGTTTCTACGTCAGTAAAGGCGGTAACAAAGGTAACTGACGTCATTGACAAGCGACTGCACTGCCCCGTGTCACTGTTTAGAATGGGAATTTTCCAGTGCCCAAGGAAGTCGACCGGAAGTTGAAGTCGGCCACGTGCTGCCATCTCGTAGCAGAACTTCACTTGAGTTAGCATCCCCATTGACTCCCATTCATTTTGGCATCACTTTGACAGTGAATAACTTTACATCTGAGGCGTTTAAAGACTCCATTTGTCCATTATTTATTTCCAAAGATATACGACAATGTATAAAGGGCTCCATTACCTTCAATGTTACATTATGGCCCCGTAGAAACAGTTTTTGTAAAAATAGGCTAACGATTGCGTCATAACCACTCGACTCTCTGTCGCACAGTAGAGAAATTACCGTACAGACAGGAGGAGAAGCTCGCAGGCAATCGGGGAGATTATCTTAATATGGCGTACTGGCGTTACATTTTAAAATACTATACAAACTAATTAATCAGAATACTTACTCCTGCTCACTCACGCCAAAGATCTCCCCGCTCAAGCTCGCCGTCTCTGCAAGATTAACGATGGCAGTTTGCACGCACAGCTACTAGAAGATTTACATCTGTCAGACAGGTTGCGGACGTCATCAAGCTTAGTGTGAGTCTGCGCGTCAGAAACGGAAGTGCTAAAAATCGCTAAAAATGGGCTTCACTTGACTCAATTGAGTTCCAATGGGGTCGCTGTGTCCATTTCTTTTACTGTCTATGGAATTTTGTCATGATTTACAAGTAATTGAAAACATTAGAGATATTGTTTGTAATCAGCTGGACAAAATATATAACAGTAGCCTAGTGGTTTTGGGATATTTTACTTCAAAAATTTGACATATTGTACCTTTAATATTTATTTTTAATTTGTTTTTACAAAACAGTATTTTAATACTTTAAATTATTTATATTAAAATTTATTCAGTTTAATTCTATTGATTAATGAATTTTATTTTTCCTTTTTATGAATCTTAATATGTTCTTTATGAATTTTAATCATTGATTGCTATGTATTCATTTAATCATCCTTAATTGTTATATTCATTATGCTGCATGATTATTCTTATTATTCACATGTTATCGATTTTTTTAATCATTTACATATTTCCTACTCTGATATGTTTGATTATTCTCAAATGTAAGAAGTTTTGTGTCTCCTCTGTGCTGTAACATCCCATTGACCGGGTATGTTTTCCATCAGAATTGATTACACGATGTACCTCGGTTTGTTTCCATCTTAGCAGACATGAGATAATGCAAGAAGTGCGATATCCTTAAAGTTGATATGAGCAGTGGTGGTTTTAACAAGTTATTCTGTGTTCCTTACAAGGGCCATGATGACCTAATAAGATTTGCTAGGGTACACTTTGTCTTGAGCATTATTGCAAGAGAAGTACAAAGAACTTCAATAGGTACTTTTCTAAGTCATGTATTGGCATATAAAAAGTGTCGTTTCAGAAGACTCCGGGCTTCTTCTGCTGCTTCTTCCTCGTCTTGTATTCTACAAATATCTTACTTGTTCTGATCGAGATTTTAATGGTAAAATACTGTAAAAATTCTACGGTGAAAAACAGTTAATTGGTTTACAGAAAGTTTCAGTACTATTTAATGTGAATAACTGTAATAGATCTAACTGTACAATTAATATAATTTTACAGTAAAATACTGTTAAATTTACAGTTTTTGGAAGTGAAAAATAACAAGTCATTGTATAATTTACAGTGAAAAAACGTAAATTGACATTCCCACAGTTCCCTGCGTAACACTTCACATTTGATGTATTTTCGTTGAAATAACTGTTTCTTTTTCTTAGTTTTTTTTCTAATCAGTTGTACATTAGGGTTTTATGTTACATCTAATTTTGTTAAATTAAGTTTTATTGCATTTTTTAAAATGCAGTGTGTGCACCTTCTATATATTGGTATTGTCCTTCTCAGCTTTTGGAAAAGCTGCTTATGATGAGCTTTGATTCATCATGTGACTCTCATCACCACTGTGTTATTGGTGGTTGTCCTTGTATTACAAACAGATATTAGTTATACTTTAATAGGTTAGTAAATGAACATTATATCAGTTAATGAAATACGTTTTTTACTGTAAATTTAAGTTAAATCTGTAAAACCTAAATTGCTACCAAATTTCTTATGGTAAATTGCAACCACAGCTGCCGGGTTTTTTTTTACCGGGTTTTTACAGTGTGTAAAATAAACAGTTATGAACCCTAATTATTACAATAAAAACCTTAAAATTATACGTTTTTTAACTGTAAAATAGACAGTAAACAAAGTGCTGTCCTGGAAAACCTAAAATGTTACTAATGTATTTTCTATGTTACCATGTTACTATGTTCTGGCAACCACAGCTGCCATTATTTACAGTAAATTTTACGGGGATTTATTTTACAGTGTATATTGTGATCTTTATGATCTTTAATTATTTTTTCATATCTTGAAACTGATTTGCTATTACAATTTTAATATTTATTTGATTCATTTGTTTGTCTCTATAATTTTACATTTTAATAAAATGTGTTATTCTGGATCTAACTGCATCAATACTACATATTTTGTATAAATTTAATATATGCCATTTAATCGGTTATTGGCCATAACATAAAATGAATAATTGACTTACTGGTACTAGCCAGAATTTAGTGTCAGTTCACTTCCAAATGTTGCACTTTTCCCAATTGTAGTTCACATCAGACCATCCTTTCATACGGCTTCAGGTTTCGTTCACCCAAGTTCAGAAAACAACTTTCATAGCAACCAAATGAAACACACACTGATGTCAAACAGACTCAAGTCTACATCAAAAGCTCTAGTAGGAAAGTACCCTGTGGGTTTGACTTCCTCGGGATGCCTTATGTTTCTGGGCTTTGTGGGATGGGTGAACTAGCTTTTCTTTGGTGCCCTCAGCGATTCCACTAGCAATTTGGCACTGGTAGGTTGCATGAGAAATGCTACAGGAAAAGTAACTTGGGCTTCCATATGGTGATGCCTGCAGGTGTAAAAGACCATACTGCTGATGTATCTTGCAGCAGAGAATGAAGACAGATCCAGCGGGATTAAAGATTAGTGGCACTTCTCAGGGAGACTTTTCTCTTCTCTTTTTGAGTAAAGTTTAAAGTGAAGTAAAGTGTGAAGGGGTTAAGGTTGCAAAACTCCAGATGGTGTTAACCAATCATGGTTTGGTGTCCTCAGCATGCTGGGAAAGTGTCAAAGAAGTGTATATGCTGAAGAGGGGACTATGTTAGACCAGTAGAACAGATCACATAAGGTCTGTAATGGAGAAAGCAAGCCATTAGCCATTAGTCATCTCAGTGGCAGTCGCTCAGCTGGTGCAGGATCCCATCCAGAGGAATGTGGTTTGAAATCTCCTATCTTTCCTAATGGGCACTCAGTTCTGCATCTGTAGGATTTTTTAAGCCAATCACTTGGTGTGAATGAGCTGTGAAATCAAAGGCAGCAGACAAGGAAAAATAGTCCAATACATGTTTTTAAGAGTCCTGCAAAAATATAAGACAAATTGTGAAAAATGAGTACTGGTAAAATATTTACTATAGGGTCTTTTTATATATATATATACTTCTGTATTATGTGCTCTACTATATTCTGTATTGTACTATTGTTGTATTGAGTTAGTAAAAAAAGCGCTATATATATAATAATCATATTAATGACATGAAATATTAATCATTAAAAATGCAGCTCATAGACACAAACACTTTTTTAATATGGCAGATGCTTTTATAAAAAGAGACTTACATTGCATTCAAGGTATACTTTTTTTTGTTGTTGTTCATTAGTTCATGCATTCTCTGGGAATCGAACCCATGACCTTTCACGTTGTTTGCACCAGGCTATACTGTCTGAGCTACAGGAATTAATTAAGATTTATCCTGGTATTTTTAGGGGGGAAATAAAGTAAAATAAAAAAGAACTACCCCCCCTTAAAAAAAAAAAAACGTGTGTAAAATGCATAAAAAAATGCATTAAATATAAAATGTTTTAAAAACTGCTTCACTGCTTATTAATATTTTAAACCTCTGTGAGGTACAACCAATGAAATAATGCAGAAAAAATGTGAATTCTATAATATAATTTATAATATTTATTTCTTAAAAATGCTTTCCCCCCCCCCCCCCCAAACCATGAGATACAATTATTTTCAAGAACTTGGTAGATTTTAAATTTTTGTGCTCTTTTTTGCTATCTTGAACACACTTTTTTATCATTTAGCCTGTAATATAATTTTTATGTTGCTTGCAAGCTATTACTAAATAGCCATCAAAACAGAAATATGCTTATTTGAGCCCAGATGTAGATGTAGTTACACTATCAAGGGCTAACTGGACCATGCTAAGAAGCCAAACCTTGACTTCTTAAAGGCTTAGTTCACACAAAAATGAAAATTCTGTCATCATTTACCCACACATACAGTATATTGTTCCAAACTTGTATGACTTGTATGAAAATGATATATTGTGAGAACATTTTTTTGTCCATACCATGGAAGTCAAAACTGTTTTGTTACCAATGTTCTTCAAATTATCTTCTTTTGTGTTCCACAGAAGAAAAACATACAGGTTTGGAATGATATAAGGGTAAGGAAATCATGAAACAATTTTCAAGCAGCTTGTACTTCAGGACACCTCTTGCATTTTTGGAGGACATTCAGCAACATAAGACATACCATGTTAGATTTATACATTAGCAGCGGTGAAAGGGTTCAGTAAGCATTGGAATGTGTCTTATCACATGATGCCTTTTCTATTTTCACATGCCTCCATGTTCCTGTATTGAGGATGAACGTGGGCCGGAAATAGGAGAGAGGGTCACAATGACTGTATGTAGGCGGCCCCTCTGTCACAAAGTGGTTTTGATGACAAACTCGTGGGCTCCAACTTTTCAAATTATTGTGGGAGTTGCACCATTATTATAATCTCATAATGCCATTACGGTAAATGCTGGTTGCAAACATAAAAAGAGAATAAGTAATGGAATAAAAGAGATTTCTTTCTACGCTCCTCCTAACTAAAAATATCTTGACTCATAACGTCAAGATTGAGGCTCTTAATGTCTCTGAAACCTCTAACGGTTACCTACTGTGTGACAAATATGGTTCTGAGCAGCCTGCCCTAACCTTTTTGTTATACAAGCATTTTGAGCAAGGCTGGCATTTACAGTAATTATACATAGCATGCCTATTACACTCCAGGCTTCTCTTTATGTAACAATACAGCCATGATTAAAGGACACTGAAAGTTTGTAGCATACAATTCTGCTCACAGCCTACTGTATCCATGTAGACTGTACAGCAAACCTGGCCTCAAATAAGCTGTTCATTCAACTTATAAAATTTTGGATTTTTCATTTAAAGAAGTCGTGACATAAGAAATCAAATTTGCCTTGATCTTTTGACATATAAGAGATCTTTGTACCATTAAAGCTTCCTGCTAGTTTCATAGCTTAAAACGTCTTCCTCATTATAAACATAGCATTTAGATAATCAAGCTCCAAAAACAGCTTGTTTTGATATTGCTGGATTTGTGACATCACACAGGCAAATACATTTTCATAATGACTGCCTCCAGACCACGGCATCATCAAATAGTTATACATCATTGCACAATAGGCCCCGCCCACTGGCATTCATAATAAAATAATAATACTAATAAAAATCCACGTCATGACCCCTTTAACAAAACTGCAATTCAGTTAACTATTAAATTCATTTTGTATTAGTAGATCAACACAGAATACATTAAATTAACACAAACAAGTCCATGAGTAACAACACAAAAGAAGATATTTTATGTTTCTCTCTCTCTCTCTCTCGCCATACAATGATGGTAATCAATGGTAACCAAAACTGTTTAGGTCTGTCAGGTCTCTGTTACTAATTTAAAAAAGTTATGTTAGCACTAGCAACAAAGGTTTGGGCCATTTCAACCAAAATATTTCCAAACAGAACCACAGCAGAAATAGGTTAATTGAATGATTCAATGATTCAGAGTCACTTGTTTTGTTTCTAAATGAATCAGGGGTTTTGAATGAATCTGTTAAATGAATAAATCAATGACTCACTCACAAAGACACTACTGGCATAATGATATAAAGGATATAATATATTATACACAAGTCATTACCAATTATTATGATTTTTACAGTAAAGATGTATTTTAGCTTGTATTGTATATATAAATACATATATAAATAAATTTGACTTAACTTGCTAAGTCAATTCCATGTGTTCCATGTTTTTGTCGCCTGTTTATTTTGTTAGTTTGTTTCAAACATTTCACATATTGTTTCCTGTGATTGTGAATCTTTACCAATATATATTTATGTCGCCTATGTGCCACGTTAAAAAGAACTGTTGTTCATAAAAACTCTTTAGGAACAATATTTAGGGCCCGAGCACCGATGGTGTGACCCTATTGTAATTGCTCAGTCAATTCTTCTTCTTCTCCGAAATGAATAACATTTTTGAGGGCGTAAACGTGCTTGAAAACTCGCATCAGACACACACATCAGCACACGCATCAGAAGTGGTGAAAATTTACGTCTGATATGGGTTTCAGAATTAGGTATGGCAAAATGGCTCAATAGCGGCATCTACAAAATTTCAATTAAGCACCCTTCGCGCTACGTTTCATGTACAAGTATGAAATTCAGCAGACACATTTAACAGCCCAATACCTACAAAAAAGTGCAAAATCTGAAAACCCAGCAGGAAGTGAGATATTTTGAATTTTCTCTGCAAAATTTTAGCATTGAAGGGCGTGTCTGTGGCGGCCTGACAAAGTCTGATGTTTCTCCATGAAAGAGGAAGTTGTTGTAACTCAGGCATACATTGTCCGATCTGCTCCAAACTTCACATGTTTGATAATAGTCCTGGCCTGAAGACATCTACATGCCAATATTCAGTTACAGTCAAAGCACCACCTGTTGGCTGCAGGAAGTGTGACACTTTGAAATGACTTTGCCATAATTATCCTGTATTTATTCGCTTATATGCATGTTGCCCACTGTTCACAGGTTTCCTAAGGCCAAGGGTGCAAGGGCCCTTCATCGCTGCTTGCAACTTTAATATGTTTTGCAATTCCATTTGCTGCCACTAACGTATCAGAAATTACACATTTGGCCTTGAAGTCCCGCAGAACTCTTCTATAGTACCAATATTAAGGAGACATATTCATCACAGTTTTTTTTTTTTTTTTCACATGAAAACATACAGAGATAAGAAAATCCAAACAAGATTAAAATGAATTGAATTTCAAATTCAAAGGCTGATGACAAGGCAAATAGCTAAATCGGCACCCAGGCTTTCAACATATGTCTGATGCGAGAAGAAAACAGCAAAGGAGACGTAGCCAACTATTGGCCTCCAACTGAGAGAATCTCTGTTTACTGAGAATGAGTTCTATTACACCTCATCAAACCACAGCCAGGCCAATCTTGAGAGAAAGCCAAGAGACGTGAGAGAGAAAAGTCTTCTGAGTGTGTTTGTGCACAAATACTGCTATATATTCAGCAATTGAAAGATTGCATTTTGTTATCTTACCTTTTGAATTCATCTTCCTGCACTGCAAGTAAGTGTCAGTATTCATATACAAAAAAATACTATTGTCCCATAAAGACATCATTTTGTGCATTGCATGTACCATCAGTATTTTTGGTTACAGTCACTTACAGTAGCTGTCATGAGCCCGATAGGAATTTTTTTAGTGAGTAAATCTATTCTTTTCACTATTAGCTCCCCAATCCTCCTACCCACCCATCCACCCACCCATCAAAACTGAGAGACTCCCCGGTTCTCTCTTTGAGCAAACGCATTTCCCCTCGACAGACACACGGAGATCTGAGAGAGAAACTTTAATCACATCTCAACCATAAGGGAGGTTTTTCTCTGCTGCAGAGGCTCTTTGTTCAAAGACAGCATTTCCCTGCCATCAGAGCGAGATTACCGTACAGCGCACTTACCCAGGAGAGATCTTCCATCAGCAAAGCAGCCTGCACCAGCCAAAACCGACCTCTTCTGGGGTGCATTCAAACAAACCATTGAAGCCTGCTAAACAGTTTCAGTGCTCTTTGCGTAAAGCAAGTCTTTTCTGGTTATACTTAAATATTACATAAGTTACAAAAACATAAGAGTTGTCTGAACACAACAGATTTGGCCCACAAATTGTAGAACACCAAAAATGTACAATATTTTAAATTGTACAATAGCATTAGGGGAGACTTCATAAGGGTTTCATAATTGTTTTACTATTTAAAATAAAAAGTCCATAATGACAGATTCCATTGTGATAGTTTACTCCATTTATGTGTTGCAAAAGGTCAATTAAAATTCAAGAACTGTATTTTTTATTTCATTTTTCCCCCTGGGCAATATTGAGTGCATTTACACGCACTCTCATAATGCCATAATAATGGGATTTTGGCAATATTGCGATTACACCATATCTAATGTAAACGTAATACTTCGATTAAAGTAATGTGATTGAGCTCATAATCGCAGTACGCATAATCACATTAAACTAGGTGGTATACGCCAATTTTAATCGCAATATAAACACCTTAATCGCACTAATCCCACTCTGACCAAAGTGCGCATGTGTTCACCGATGTGTTGTTCACACAGCTTCATGAATGAACTCCGTGACATTATTCTCTTCACCAAATCGCTAAACTCTGTCAACACAGCTCGCTGCGCAGTCTCTGCTCCATCTTTATCCACACGGCGTGAAGAACGTGGCGGTAGCGCAGGCAAACCCAGCATTGTGATGTTCATCACAGCGCCAAATAACATCCAGTACGTCCATTACATTGTATTTTGAATTTGATGTAAGTAGATTAAAACAATGTCCGCTAAAAATGGTAGTAAATGGGGGGGCGAGACCTACTTGGTTACAAACATTCTTCCAAATATCTTCCTTTGTGTACAGCAGAACAAAGAAATTTAAACAGGTTTGGAACAACTTGAGGGTGAGTAAATGAAGACAGAATTTTTATTTTGGGTGAACTATCCCTTTAATTCACAGAAAGAAAGAAAAAACTTTGAAATTCTATCCTCAGGAAATAAATTGTTTACATGTAGCATTACCATGTGTTCCATATGTTTGTCCTTAAAAAATAGGACAAAAGCAAAGGAAAATATATGTTAACAAATATGGAAATGCTGCAAAGTGAGAAAACAACTACTTTGGAGGTCTTTCAGCTGGTAGAGGTAGTTCCTCACTAGCTGCTGATGGATATTGCTGTTCATACTGTTCCCCTGGCTCTTTTTGAGAAGTTCTTCTCTAACAGATGAACAATAAGCTGTATCCCTTAAACTAGTTCAGCGCTGTACTATTTATCATTTCCTATCATTTCAGTGGGGTACCCACAACTCCCATAGTCTCCCTGCTCAACTGGAAGCCTCTAATAACTGACAAACTCTAATAACCATGTCTGATCATCAGTGAAGGCTTACAGGACCACCAAGAATATGATCTGAGAAAGATGAAAGGTTAGGCAGATATTATAGTATTGCACAGTTGTGATAGCAGCTATCCTAAAAAATCCACCATTGAATTTATATTACTCTTCCATGACCTTTCAAGTTATTTGTGATGACTGGATAAGGATTTTCATATAAATGATTTCACAGAGATGCAAATTTGCATATGCATGTAAGGTTTGAAACCTTGGAATTGAAACAGTAATACTTTTTTGTGAACAAATGTCTCAGAATAAATGTAAAAAATCTTTTTTGCTTTTAATTAACTAAACTTAAATGGTTAGTTCACCCAAAAAAGAAAATTCTGTCATTAATTACTCACAAGATAATTAACACTTTCGAATGCCCAGAAAGCTACTAAAGATGTATTTAAAACAGTTCATGTGACTACAGTGGTTCAAACTTAATGTTAGGAAGCGACAAGAACACTTTTTGTGCGCCAAAAAAAACAAAATAACTACTTTATTCAACAATATCTAGAGATGAGCTTCATGCTTCATGAAGCTTCGAAGCTTTACGAATCTATGTTTCGAATCAGTGGTTTGGATCGTGTATCAAACTGCCAAAGTCACACCCCCTAGTGGTGAACCATTGAAATTTAAAAACACTTATGACATAACGAAGCCTCGTTTATGGAAATCACATAACTTTGGCAGTTTGATACATGCTCCGAACCACTGATTCAAAACAAAAGATTTGTAAAAAATAAAATAAAAATGTGTTAATTATGTTGTAGGCAATGAAGGCCTCACTGAGCCATCAGGTTTCATCAAAAATATCTTAATTTCCGAAGATGAACAAAGGTCTTACGGGTATGGAACAACATGAAGGTGAGTAATTAATGTCAGAATTTTCATTTTTGGGTGAACTATCCATTTAATTTATTGTTCATATCCAATTGATTTGTTCTATTTATTAAAAAGAAACTTTTGGAAGTAAAATTGCAACAACAAAAAAAGCCCATGCAAATTAAACAAAATATAATGAGTTGAAAGTTTTTTCTTTTTAGAGCAGATCATTACAGGGGGAAAAAAAAAATGTATATCACTATAGAAATGTTTTAAGCCAAAAAAAAATCAATTTCTGTTGACATGTTTCAATTTTTTTCATAATCATGGGAACATTGTATAGCCTATGTTCAGCAAGTATTCCAAATGTGCATCATGAAAACATTTGGATTAAATGAGAGCGAAAAGCAGGTATGACATCGTAGACCTAACTCAGTTTGCTTACAATTTCAGCTTCTAATACATTTCATTCTGCACAGTGATTTTCCTCTTCATTTGCAAACATTTGCTGGTTTCCTTGGCAACTCAGTGCACAATTTTTTACCTCTTTGAGGGGAACCGATGCATTTTATGCTAATTTGAACCACAGCTTTTTTAGATATGAGAGCTTGTAAATGGCATGAAAATGTATGCTAATTCACCAACCATGAAAACTGCAACCTAAAAAGCACCAAACTTTTCTCTGTTGAGTTTTTAATGAGACAACAGAAAGATGATAATATTTTGTCAAATATTGCAAAGACACTTTGTTTTAGCTTTTAAATTGCTTTTTATTTCTACATTGGCATCTAAAAAAAAAGACCAATAGAGTCTGTGCAGATAAATAAACAGTAAGCTGATGGAGCCCAGACATATTTTTATTAGTTGTTTAGTCATTCAGAGAACTGGAATCTCAGCAGCACAATCAATAGAACCCTTCAATCCAATGAAACATAAACGAGTGACAAGTTTGATGGTTGTCAGTCAGGAAGAGATAAATGGCGTGAAGCTTAACCACAGTGTGTTGAATTATTTAGAGATGATTCGCTGCAAAGGATCGGACTCGCCCTCCTCTCTTAAAGAGATCAAGCGTGTTGACAAATTGTAGCGTCACTCTTTTACAAGTTTTTATGGACTGAGGTCATGAATAATTCTCTGTTCATATTTCTACCCGGGAACAACTTTTGTAGTGATTCTCCTCTATTCTGTCCTTTTTAGTTTATTTTGCGAAGATAAAAAATAAATCCTTCAAGATGCGTTTGTTATCTTTTGGACCGAATGCCTAGGGTTTTAACAAATTTTATCTTGGTAGGCTGTCTTTATCTTTTCCTATTCAAATTCCGCCAGATGGGCAAGTTTTAAAATAGACTTTTATAAGAGGAAAATGTGATGTGCAATTATAGTATTAAGTGGTCTATGGAATGATAAAGCCTTCTGAAGGTCATATTGTAACAAACGATGACTGAACTTTTCAATCACCTCTAAATTTCTCATATTAGAAGGAAATGTGCTTGCTCTCAGGGTGTGTAATTAGGTGTAGAGATTGGCCAGATACCACAAAAATCAAAAGGCAGAAACCATTGGTATTTAAAAAAAAAAAAAAACCCTCATAAATGGTTATTTAAAAGCAAAGGAGTAACTATTAGCTTTGTAAGAAGATTATTTTACAGTATATTGACATTCAGAAAGGTCATGGTTTGTTAAGCTCCCTCATTTTACTTTGCATTACTATGGACCATTTTCACATTTCAGGGTTTGGAATGCTGAAGTAAACTATTATCTCTTTTAGACCATTGGTTCACTTTTTTTCACTCAACGCCTCCCTATTGTTCAATACAATATAGGTATAGGCTAAGATATTTCTGCTGAAAGAAAGAAATATGACAAATTTAGTCACTCCATCAGATTTTTTTTTTTTTTTTAATGAATACCAGGGTAAAGTATAACATTAAAAAATACATTAAATAATAAAAAAAATATTTAAAAGTTAAAAAAAAAAAAAACGTTATTTTGATAGTTCCCTTTGACATTCTGTTGACTATAGGCTATGTAACTTTGCAAGTAGCGTACTTCAATTTAAGGGCTGTTTACACAACACCGTTTTCAACTGAAATGTAAAACTTTTTATGCATTTTGACAATTCATTTACACGAAAATGGTGTTTTGGGGTGCTGAAAATGCAATTTTGCAAAACGTTTCAAAGTGCAAGTTTTGAAAATGATATTGATATAAAAACGCAAATTTGTGAAAACAGTGCCATCATGCACATGCATATTACAGTACGTGTTCAGTCGATAGAGTGGTGCAGGTATGACGTAATTTTGTAGGCCAAAATGCGGAAATGAGTTAGCATTTTAGCACTTCCGGTTCCATCATGCCGAAGTCAATAGGTTTTTTAAACGGGATTTTGGCTGAAATAAGGTCTGTGGTGAACACAAGCTCAAGACACTTTCACGTTTTATTCTATGACATAAAATACATCAGTATTACCCCACTTGGGTTTTTTTTTAGCTGTTACGTGTCTTAAAAAAGGCGGTTGCTAACAAGAAGCTACAAAGGCAGTCAGGGAGATTAAAGGTGCCCTAGAACTTTTTTTTAAAAGATGTAATATAAGTCTAAGGTGTCCCCTGAATGTGTCTGTGAAGTTTCAGCTCAAAATACCTCATAGATTTTTTTAAATTCATTTTTTTAACTGCCTATTTTGGGGCATAATTAGAAATGAGCCGATTCAGGGTGTGTGGCCCTTTAAATCCTGTGCTCCACACCCCAAGAGCTCACTCTTGCCTTAAAAAGTTCAAACAGCTAATATAACCCTCAAAATGGATCGGTATGTGACGTCATACCTGCACCACTCTATAGGCGTGTTGCTTTACAAAGTGACATCGCCACCTACTGGCCTGGCATGCAGAATACAGCGCTTTTAGTGTTTTCGTGGATCCGTGTGAATGGGGATCATTTTGACAATGGTGACGTCTGTACGCGAAAAATGCAAATGAAAAACGTTTACGTTTTTAATGCATCGTTGTTGTGTAAGCGTACTCTTAATCTTCCAACCTTATAACCCCTTTTTTTACTAACCATACCACATACAGTCTACTAATACTCAAATAATACCCTAATGAGAGTTAGTTCACATGTACTGTAAGTGCAACATTACTTAAAGTCAACAGAATGTCTAAAGGGGACCATCAAAATAAAGCATAACCAAGTTTGCTGTATTTACAGTGTTAATTAATGTATAAATACGTCATCAGCATCTACAAAAAGAGCTCATTGGCTGAATAGTTGTACAAAAAGCCTATCTTGTGACAATTTTGCTCAGGATGTGCATGGAATACATCATGATATAAGAGATGAAAGAAAACAGTACATGGTCAGATAAAAGCAGAAGAGGCCTGACAGGTTTCCTTTAGTGAACACAGTATCTCTTTTAAACGACTAGAGCTGAACATCTTGAAATTTTAAACTTTATCTTACATTACTGAGAAAAAAAAAATGCAGTTTAACAGCTTTTTTACCACTAAAGCCTTTGGCCTTGGTACATGGTGTTGGGGGCAGCTGTTGATGCACTTACTAAGCTTTTAAAAAACAGACTTGTTAAACACCACTCCTGTGCGGTATTAATTATTTCCAATTCTGCATGTGTGATTAAGCCTGTAAAACAGCTTGGAAAAGGTTTATAAAAATGGTAATCTTGTTTTGGTGTCTAATTGAATATTTTATTACACATTATTTTTTGATTAATGTGCAAATATAAGAGACAAACACAGTGTTTTACCAGCTAGAAATGCTACGAGATTTTATTAGTGCACATGTATTTATAGCATTTTAGAATCTCATTGTCCAGCAGTGTAGCACACTACCTCATGCAAAATTAAATAGCAAACGTTTTTTTTTCCAGCTGAAAACAATAACACTGCACTAGGGTTGAACCTGCATTTGTGGTTCTCTGGTCTAATACACTGAAAAACAGTGAAAATGTTCTGCTGTATGGACGTCTCTGAAGATATAGCTGTTCAAAAGACCCTGAACAAAGAAAATCAAGCAAATTAATTATTAACACACCCACAAAGGACATGCTGTTACATAAAGCTGTCAAGAATAATCCACTACTGCACATTATAAACTCTAAGGGGAAATGCTTTTGCATATGTGGACATGACTACAGCAATGAAGTACAGTATGGCAGGTAGTATGCATACTGTGTGCAGTGTATATGCCTTTTAGATGGCTTTTGCCTGCAGAAAATCTGCATTTTCAGCATAACTTAGTGCAAAATGTGGCATGTTTTGGTCTAGTACTTTTTGTAGCAATCCTATTCATTTCAAATGATACTGAAAACAGCTTTTTAATATATTAACATAACCTCTTTCTTGGTGACAGACTTGATTAACTAACTAGCATTCATAAGCTGAGCTAATATTTCATTCAGACTTAATCCTGGTGTGAAATGGTTTTATAAAAATTATTTTATATCTGATTCAAAATGTGACATTTGACAAGTATATTAGCAGCAGGTATTTGAATAGCTCGGAGAATGATGAACCATAGTGATATTAGGTCTTGCAGTGACTGCTTTGAGAAAAGGTTTATGACACAGAGCCATCTGCTGTTAATAATACACTATTGCAACAATATATATAAAACCACCAAATTCACACACACACACACAAACACACACAAACAGCAGAGAACCATATACTAATATAACAGAATTTACAGTGCTTATGGATCCAAGTCATCTGAAATGACTATGTGTATAGTAAATAGATTAAGTTGATGCTGTCATATTATTCTTAGATGTCACAAGACAATGGTTGTCAATGAAGTGACATGTTCCTGAACTTCTCTCACCTTTATGTCAGTGGCTCATGTTCTGATGTTCTAGGATATAAGAAGCGAGTCAGTCCACAGCATGTCAAACTGCCTGAAACATCAATTTGAAATCGATTGTGTCATAACAAAATTCTAAATTTAAGAATTGATTCCCTTTCAGTACATCAACTTTAATGACAGGAAGAGGAAATGAATGAATTCCAATAAGCTCCACAGTCACACTCATAGACTGTAAAAAAAGAGGTTACACTACACTGGAAATGTATTACCCCGGAATGCACAACATCACAAGTTTTGTGACACAATATAATAATTATAATAATTATAAATAATAATTACATTAATCATTCTGAATAGTTGTGCCTATTTAATTAGTAATAGAATACATTTACTCCAAAATACCTTTTTAGTTCATTTTTGCATCCATTTTAAAGTCTAAAGTATTAAAATGCTCTCTTTAACCTTTATTTAGCCGACAAAAGTACAAAGAAAATATTTCCAATGTTTTCACTGACCTAAATGTATTTTGTAAATACAAACAAAGTTTGATTTTGATGGCTGTGAAATATTGTGAAAAAACTTCAGTGAATCTCAGTATGCATACATCAAAGCAGGAGACCTCAGTTGAATGTGTGTGACCTTAGAGCCCTCAGATGGCACTGCATGAGAAACTGTCCTGCTGCTTTGTTAAATACAGCCATATGGGCTTTTGAGTACTATGGAAAACCAGTGTCACTGAACACAGTCTGCCACTGCATCATGAAATGCAACTTTAATCTCTGTTACACAAGGATAAATCTATACATCAATTCTATGCACATATGCCAGTGAGTTCTCTGGGCCTGAGCTCATCTCATAGGGTCCAAAAGACAATGTAAATGTGTGCTGTGGACAGATGAGTCAAAAAAAAGGACATTGAGTTCGTAGTCCCAAAGATGAAAGTAACCATCCAGAATTTTATCAGCGACAAGTGCAAAAGAAAACATATGTCATGGTATATGGGTGCATCAGTGTAAACTTGCATATGTGTGAAGATATACCATTTATGTGGAGGCATATATTGGGATTGTACAGAGACATATATTGCCCTCAGGATGACATCTTTCATAGAAAGTCCATGGTTATTAGGATTTAAAAAGTGTAATTGAAAGGAAAGGTGATGTGACACAGTGGTAAACGTGCCTCTGTCCTAACTTTTTTGGATTGTGTTGCAGCCATCAAAATCAAAATGTGTTTATAATTACAAAATACAATTAATTTGGCATTGAAAACATTGGAAATCTTTTCTTTGTACTTTTGTGAATTAAATAAAGTTTCAAGAGAATTAACAAATCACAGATTCTTGATTTTATTGCATTTCACAAAATATCCAAACTTTTCTGGAAATGGGGTTTGTATGTATATATATATATATATATATATATATATATATATATATATATATATATATATATATATATATATATATATATATATATATATATATATATATATACACTATATTGTCAAAAGTATTGGGACACCCATCCAAATGATTGAATTCAGGTGTTCCAAACACTTCCATGGCCACAGGTGTATAGAATCAAGCACCTAGGCATGCAGACTGCTTCTACAAACATTTGTGAAAGAATGGGTCACTCTCTGGAGCTCAGTGAATTCAAGCGTGGTACCGTGATAGGTTGCCACCTGTGCAATAAGTCCATTCGTGAAATTTCCTCATTACTAAATATTCCATTGTCAACTGTTAGTGGTATCATAACAAGGTGGAAGCAATTGGGAACAACAGCAACTCAGCCATAAAGTGGTAGGCCACGTAAAATCACAGAGCGGGGTCAGCACAGTGCGCAGAAGTCGCCAACTTTCTGCAGAGTCAATATCTACAGACCTCCAAACTTTGTCTGGCCTTCAGATTAGCTCAAGAACAGTGCGTAGAGAGTTTCATGGAATGGGTTTCCATGGTCGAGCAGCTGCATTCAAACCTTACATCACCAAGTGCAATGCAAAGCGTCAGATGCAGTGGTGCAAAGCATGCCGCCACTGGACTCTAGAATGACGAATCATGCTTCTCTGTCTGGCAATCCGATGGACGAGTCTGTGTTTGGCGGTTGCCAGGAGAACGCTACTTGCCTGATTGCATTGTGCCAAGTGTAAAGTTTGGTGGAGGGGGGATTATGGTGTGGGGTTGTTTTTCAAGGGCTTGGACCCTTAGTTCCAGTGAAAGGAACTCTTAATGCTTCAGCATACCAAGACATTTTGGACAATTTCATGCTACCAACTTTGTGGGAAGAGTTTGGGGATGGCCTTTTCCTGTTCCAACATGACTGTGCACCAGTGCACAAAGCAAGGTCCATAAAGACATAGATGAGCGAGTTTGGTGTGGAGGAACTTGACTGGCCTGCACAGAGTCCTGACCTCAACCCAATAGAACACCTTTGGGATGAATTAGAGTGGAGACTGTGAGCCAGGCCAACATCAGTGCCTGATCTCACAAATGCACGTGTAGAAGAATGGTCAAAAATTCCCATAAACACACTCCTTAACCTTGTGGAAAGCATTCCCAGAAGAGTTGAGGCTGTTATAGCTGCAAAGGGTGGGCCAACTCCATATTAAACACTACGGATGAAGAATGGGATGTCATTAAAGTTCATGTGCATGTAAAGGCAGGCGTCCCAAAACATTTGGCAATATAGAGTACAAAAATGAGTACACCCCACTGAAAGTCTCTTGAACAAAGCTAAATTAGACTACAAATGTCTAATTTAACAAGAATTCAACCACAGGTGTGTCTAGTTATTCATTACACAGGTGTCCAGCAGACAGTTGACTATAAGAGGGTGTTAAAACCCCTTCCCATTTCATGCTGTCAGCAATGGCACTACATGGAAGAGAAGTGTCACAAGACCTGAGAAAGAAAATAATTTCTTTACACCAGAAAGGTGAAGGCTACAAGAAGATCAGCAAAGCTTATAAGTCAGAATACTGTAGCAAAAGTAACACTGAACAAAAATTTGAAAAAGTGCAACCATCTCTCAGAGACATCCAGGTCATCCACGGAAGTTAACACCTCGACAGTAGCGTCTTCTGATGAGAAGGGTTGAAGATAATCAGCATGCAAGTTCACTGCAGTTATCTAAAGAAGTAGAAAGCCAAACTGGGGTGACCATTTCCCGTGACACAATACTGCGTACACTGCAGAGGTATGGCATGCATGGGTGCCGTCCACGAAAGAAGCCTTTCCTAAAGCCCAGGCACAAAAAAGCCCACCTAGAGTTTGCCAGGGCCCATGCTGACAAAGATGAAGACTACTGGGACTCTATACTCTGGAGTGATGAGACCAGGATAAATGTTTCTGCAACTGATGGCTTCAAAACAGTATGGCGTCACAAAGGTGAGGAATACAAAGAAAAATGCATGGTGCCTACAGTGAAACATGGTGGTGGAAGTGTCCTTATGTGGGGCTGCATGAGTGCTGCTGGTGTCGGGGAGTTGCATTTCATTGATGGCATCATGAATTCACAGATGTACTGCTCTATACTGAAAGAGAAGATGCTACCATCACTCCATGCCCTTGGTCGTTGTGCACTTTTCCAACATGATCCTAAACACACATCCACTGTTGGATTTCTGAAAAAGAACAGGGTGAAAGTAATTCATTGATTCATTGAATCACCTTGATTAATTGACTCCACAACTGTTGTGTATATAATAACATACTTATATAGACCTAATTGATATTGAAAAATTAACTGTTATTAAAAACTAGACTAACAACAGTTGATTATATGAATTTCTCTGAATTTCATTCCATTTTAATTCTTACAGTTTTCTTCTCAACTCTTACTTAAGACCCACTCAGTGAAACCATTCACTCATGTACCGAATCTGCAGACCAAGTCTGCAAAACTACAAGCACATTACATGCTTTAAACTAAGTTTGCTATTGTAAAACAAACTTTTTGCAAAACTCTAAACATAGTTCTCTACATTACACACATCATTTAAGCTATCAGCTCTTTTGTTTCATTTGGGAAACACTGCCATTTAAATGCCACAGTCATTTACTGATGTCCTACACCCAGTGATCATGTGAAAACATTTACACTTAATTTGTTAACTTAGAAATCAAAAATCAGTGTTTTCAGAAAGAAAGATTTTTTTTGACCCCCTTGCATTTCTGTTTATAATGTAAATATTTATGTATATACATACATTTGCAAGATATGTGTGACATTTTGCATGCTGTGTTTAGTGGTTTTGTGTGTAGAGTTTTGAGTGAAATGAAACCATAGTTTCAGCAACTGTAAGCATTTATTTATTTTATTTTTTTTTTACTGTAATAAGCACTCTTAGTTTAATTCTGGACATTCTACTCAGCTGTTGTTATCATTAGATTAATTTGTTACCACTTTAGATTATTAATATATAGATATTTACTAAAGGCCATTTTATATTTTTGTGCAGATCGTCTATGCCAACATGTAGGCCAACAGATGCACTGCAGGCGGCCAACAATTTCATTTTTTTCTGTAAACAATCTTTAAAATGCATTTTACATAGCGCATACCTATTGTACCTCTTATCTATACTTATTATCTTTGTAACTGCTTAGGCACATTCCCAAAGCTACAAATTACAAACCCAACTGGTTAGAATGAAAACCTAACGTTGTTCCCAAATGCATCCACTAGGGGCCACTACAGACATGCTATTGATAAGTGCTTATAAAAGTGAGTTGCATGCTATATATAAAATACTTAAGTATTATAGCATAAGTTTGGCCATTGTTTAGAATTGTATAAATTATATGCATTATTAGAACAGTATTTTCAGCATTTCACAGTTTTCCTTACTGCCAAATCTTGAGCAAAAATAGTATTAAATTGACACATGCTTTTTTATATCAAAAATCAGTGTTTACCAGTTAGAACAGCTTTTGACCATGTCACAGATCAACCTTGAAATGTCCCTTTTCCTTCACTTAATAGATTTGCGCAGAAACTACTGTATTAAGTCAAAAGTTGTCAGGAAATACTTTGATTGAAATTTGGATTCCAGCGAGTGTTGAATATGTTTACATTGCTCAATTTCATTTCTGTACAACATCAGTAGACTACTACAAGATTAAGAAATGTACCATATCACCTAGGATGTACAGTATATTCCCTTTCAGGTTATCAACAGATCAACAAAGACCTTAAAACAAAAAATGAGCGGTAAAAGTCCAAGCACTCTAATATGCTAAAAGCTTTCACAGACTATATATTCAGAAAGGTAAAAAAGCATCAGGAGCCATGACCCCAATGGAGACATCAGTCCTGTATGGCCATACACACACTGCTAGGCACTACACAGCAGGATGTGCACAAGAGCATTCAAGCATCTTCATGCCAGACCCTAGTCATGAATGAACAGGGTGAACAGTGCCTAGAACACACAGAATGTTTTACCAGTGTTGGTGCCAAGAGCCAAACACACACCTCACACATGTTTATAATTAATAAACTTTAATTTTGTACCATATTGTGCCATATTAAAAGGTAATGTGATTCTCTGATGAGAAACATTATTTTATACTCAACAAACATTAACTTATTTTACGTTTTTGGCAGAACATTTAAGCAAGATCTGGCAACCCTCGAGTTAACTTGTTCTTCCTTGTTGAACTGTAGCTACCATAAATGCTTTCGATTCACCATGAGCTTCAGCTTTCGTTTTCGCCTGACAGTGGGAGGGTTGAGTACGGGTAGTTCGTCTGGTTATTCGGAATTTTCGTTTGATGTACTTAATAAAGCTTCTGAAGTCTTTGCTCTGTCGTGTGTTAAGATTTGTACGTACGTTGACTACTTCGTTTTGGCGCCTTCTTCGTAGTAACCTGCGTTGGCGATATATTCGCCAAATTAACATGGAGTCAGATGATGAGTGTGAGTTAGACTCCACATGGGAGGATGAATACAAAAATAAAGAACCCAGAAAGAAGGTAAGTTTAAAGCTTTATTTTTCCCCTATTGTAACTAACTATGCAACGTTTATTCATTGAATTTTATACCATTTACTATTCTTTCCACTTTCAGTTTCTATATGAAAAGATTTTACAAACAACTGTCTCATTTTGGATTTCTATGTGTGTTTAAAGAACAAAAGAATGAGTCACAGGAACATGTATGCTGCAAAGGACATGCGAGACTTTCGGCATAGAGTCCGGGTAAGTTCCATTACCTTCATATAAGGAAGAGTGGGGTAAGATGTGCCACTTTTTAATGCATTTTCCTTCTTGACAAGGAGAAATGAACAAGAGGTAAAACATGTGTCTTATTACTAAGTTAGATTAAAGAATCTAAATAATACAGCAAAAAAAAAAAAAAAAAGTGACTATTCAAAAAAGAGCTTCTAGTACACATATAGTGTCATGACAAAAAGCACATTTATTAAAGGGATAGTTCACCCAAAAATTATCTGTCATCGTTTACTCACCCTCAAGTTGTCCCAAACCTGTATGAATTTATTTGAATAATATGGGTAGCTAAACAGTCAATGGGGCCTATTGGGGGTTGGGTTTGGACCAAATTCTGAGCTCTGAGCCCTCTCCTCGGACAGCACACCAAACATGCATATTTTATACTATATCTGATTAGGTAAGTGTAACTCATGAACTTACCCACTGACATGTCTTACCCCACTCTCCTTTAATTAGCTTGTCTGTTCACATTCCTTCACTGAAACATGTAGGAAAAACAAGTGAGTATCTAGATCATACAAAAGGAAAACCTGCTGTAGACTGTTGTTTCTCAGAATTCATTCTTACATGATTGTGTTTGTTTCTGACACTAGGACTTAGATAATGATGATGACGATGACAACGAAGCAGGTGAAGTAAGTAATGCATCCTGTTTCTAATATTACACAATTTGCTACTTCTAGCTTGTCAGTGTACACTGTGTTTAGAGCACATGTCAAACACAAGGCCCATAGGCCAAAACCTAAGTTCATGTGGCCCACGAGATAATTTAATTATACTGTTATTGTGTATTATTTCTACATCATTATATGTGAGTTAATTTCTAAAAAAAAATTATGAATGAAACATCTCAGATAGTGCTGTCCAGCCAATCAGGTAGTGTTTTTATTGTGAATATTAACCTTTCAAGTGTATCGCACATATGTTCAAAACATTCAGTGCATGACGTGATGAATTGAAAAATTTGCTTTTGCTCTTTGACTGGCAGCACTGAGCGACGACTTTAGCTATCATATATCACAACTGTTCAGTGTATTCAACAACATAATATTTATTTTAGGTTTCCGGCATTTACATACATCTACGTACTAATAAAAACATTAAAGGGGTCATGATGAACTGCATTTTTTTATGTTTTCTGAGGTGCACTTTAGAATAAGAGAAATTATTTTAGAAATAAAAGGCCATTTTCTACCCTGATTTTAGCCCTCTGATTTGAATGCTCTGTTAGAAGGGGCTTGTCTGCTGTGACACTTCAGTGTAAACATCCACTGCTATGATTGGCTAACATCTTTGCATATGAATTAGTATTACATATGGAACTCTTTAGAAAACTTTTACTACGTTTTTGATATTACAGCTGTCAAGATGGACTAATCGTGAAAGTGTTGATTAGCATTATATTTAGATATACTCCTGTCACATGAAAGGTTGCAGTGATGAGCATTGTAGCCTATGACAGACATGTCTGTTTAGTGTATGAATGCAGAGATCTCGTCATTGCAATTCGACTTCTGCACTCTCATGAACGCTTTCATCATAACTAACAAAGCAAACATGACATAAATACAGATAGCGTCGTTGATTATAACAGGAGTTTTGGTGAGAGTCCAGAACTCAGTCACTATTAATCTCATGCTGTGTGATTGACAGTTCCAGCAATTATAAAGGGACGGTTCTTTGTTTGCTTTCTGTATATAATTTAAACAGTTTAAATTACAAATTATTTTCATGCTACCACTGGCTTGATTTCCTGACACATAAACAGCAATAAACGATTTTGCGACAAAGAACATTTGACTGCACGTGAATTGTTACATATCAGAAATAAGCGATCACAGATTAGGCATTAGAATTTACATGGTTACATGTTTTGGCATTGCTTTCGGGTCCATATCTTCTAGTAAAAGACATCGTACTGTTACCCCAGGTGAAAAATAAGTACACTTCTGTAATGTACTTAAAGTGCTATATTTTCACGGACTAATTTTGTACTTCATATTCTTCTTTAGTACTTCTTAAGATACTCTTAAGAACATCTAAGTGTACTCAACTGTGCTATTTTGAGACAAATATGAACTAAAATGTGCAAAATGGTACAAAATTAGTGTAAATATACACTTTATTATGAACATTATAAACATAAGTTATGTGTTGTAAATCCAACATGCTCTGACAGCGTTGTATTACACAAATATGTTGTATTCACTACATTGTATTACACAAACATGTCTATAAGTTCTGCTTATAAGTTACTAATCAACTAACATGATCATTATAAAAGTATTTAAATAACAAAATCTAGTTAAATAAAAAAAAAAAAAAAAATACATAAGTCATAAAATGCAAAGTGTCAAGTGACAAGCTTGATGTGTCACTATGGAAATAGGAATGTGAAACTTTATGTCTATCTTCTTTCAAAGCAATAAATACAAAAGTATTATAAAATAATATAATAAGCAGTTCTAATTTCTAAAAAAAAAATCATTAGTAATTTAGCAAAGCCCTGCACTAAATGAAATTGAACTAATGAAATGATTTGCAGCACAAACTTAATGTTTGTTACATAATATGGTTAAAGAAAATAGATAAATAAGGACTTGAAAGCTTTGGTGCATATAATGAGTGATGAAATCTGTCTAATTTTTAGTCGGATCAGATGCTTGCTTGAGAATGGGTTTATGTAGTGATTTTTTATTATTGTTATTGCTGTTGTTATTGTTGTTGTCTAGGACAGCTTCTATAACCTGGAGTTTTACCGTGGTAAAATAAATTCTTCACCTGATGGTATGGCATTTTGCTTTTTCTATATTTAAATGGCACAATTGTATTTATTTGTCTAATACAAGTGTCATTCAAGCAAGGCAAATGCTTTAACATATTACCTTTGTTCATGCAGATGTTCACATTGATGAATTTCACCAGGAGTGGAAGGGTCGATATGACTGGCTGGAAGACTGTCACTCCTACATTCAATGGTTAGATCCTGTTACACTCCATCCATGAGTTCTAGTTAAATGGTTTAACTAATATACTGCTTTAGAACATTTGAATGGTCATTATTTAACTAGCCATTTCAAAATGTTGCAGGTTGTTTCCAATACAAGAGCCAGGGATGAATTGGAGAGCACATGTGCTCACAAAAAAGGAAATAAAGGTCAGTTTAAAACATGGTTTTTCAACTCTATTTGCCAACCAGCTTTAAAAAATAAGTATTTGGCTGACAGGATTTGTCATATTTTGGAGGCTTATTGAGGCATTGATAAAAAAACAAAAACAGAAACATGTTTCTATTCACCTGATCAATTTATTTCCAGCTGTTCCGTGAAGATGAGAAAGTAAAGAGGAAATTGGTGGAATCCTATAAGCTCATGTTGGATTTTTATGGTATACGTTTGGTCGATGATTCAACAGGAGAGGTGGAACGTGCTGATAACTGGGAGGAACGCTTTAGCAACTTGAACAGGTTTTTACTGTCATGTTTTTCCTTTTTGTGGACTTTTAATGATGTTGTTTCAATACTTCAATAGACATTTCTAGTGTTCAGAGTCTCTTTCTTTGATTTTGCAGATATTCACACAACAACCTGCGCATCACACGCATCCTGAAGTGTTTGGGGACTCTAGGATTGAAGCACTACCAGGCCCCACTGGTCAGGTTCTTCCTCCATGAAACTCTTGAGGAGAAACAACTTAAGCGTGTGAAACAAAGTGTACTAGATTACTTTATGTTTACTGTATTGGACAAATCAGAGAGACGAAAGCTGGTTAGATTTGCCTTTAAGCATTTCAAGCCCCGAGAACAGTTTGTCTGGGGCCCCAAGAAGAGACTGTCAAGTGAGGTAGATTTAAAAAATGAAGAGAATAAAGACAATAATTCTGCAGAACATAAGCAGCAAAGGGAAACTGATAACAGTGAAAAAGATCAACAAGCAATAACTGCGCAGCTAGTTGAAATAGGTTCAGACAAAAATAATAAAGTTGAACAGGTTTCAGATGATAACAGTCAATGCAGTTCAGGAGACAAAAGTGTAAAGGAAAATCAAGAGGTGAGCATTAGTGATGCCAAGAAGTCAGGGGAGGTACAAAATGGAAGTGAAAACTTTGACCCTCTTACACAGAATAGAACTGGAGAAGATGGGCAGCAAAAGGAAACCCATGAGAGTACACAAGAATTGAATACGCTAAATGATATAAACAGTGAAAAAGAGGCAATAGATATTCAGTCAGTCGAAACAGGTTCAGACAAAAATGAACAGGATCCAACTGAGAACATACAATGCAGTTCAAACACTAAAAAAGTAGAAAAGCAAGATCAAGAGAAGAGTAATGATAGTAATGAAGAACACTTCAAGTCCCAAGAAAACTCAGACCCCATGAAGATTCTCTCAGGTTCTCAAGTGGTACATGGAGAAAATGAAAACCTCAGCCAGATTACAGAAAATAAATGCAGTAAAAAAGCAGAAGATGAGCAGGAAATGGTAAAGCTCCATGAAAGCACTGATGAAAAGAGCAAAATAGATGCCAATCATCCTCCTGAAGTGATAGAAAATGAGACATCTAAAGATCACCAGAATATAGATAAACCAAATAGTCCAAACAAACTGACGGGAACCAATTCTGAAGGTGATCAGGGTGCAAATGAGGATGGTCAGTGCAGCTCAAAAAACAAAAGTTTAAAGCAAAATCAAGATATGAGTGATGGTGATGATCATGTTGGCATGACAACAGAAAACAAGTCACGTGATGATGGTGTTGTTGACATGACACCAGAAGACATGTCACTTGATGATGATTGTGTTGACAGGACACTAGAAAACATGTCTCGTGATGATGATGATGATGATGATGTTTCTGTCAGGTGAGGTACATAGCAAAAATGAAAACTTTAGCCAGCTTAGAAATATAGCACACATAAAGCGAACCAAATAGAGAAAACAGTGGAAAAGACCTGCAAGTCAAAACAGGTTTAAGCACATATAATGTAGATGAACAGTATCCAAATCAGGACAGTCAATGCAGTTAAGACAAAATAGAAAAGAGACGAGTACTGGTAGTGATGAAGAGACAAATTCTCATAAAAATCTGAAGGAGGGTCTAAATCAGATTTGCTAAATAGAAGGAAATGTATAATTAAACATGGATGTTATAGGAAAACTTAAAATATAGTTTAGAAAGGTTGAACTTAAAATGAATTTGTATGTTTGATCCTCTGAATTATATGAATATATGATCGATCTGATTGTCATTTTGAATTTTGGCTTAAGTTAAAGAATCAGATTTCTAAATATGAATATGTTTTTATTTTGTAAAAGAGAAAATAACATTTTTCTGCCTTGTAAATGCAATGTAATATTACATAAACATGATTTTTTGTAATGGATTGTACAGTAAAAAGCAACTGACAAAAAGGCATTGTGTCTGAAACCTTGACAAGAAATGAAGCAATGAAACTTGTGATGATAGTGCAAGATTGCCCTATGAAAAATAACATCAATTTCTCTGCTTTTAGCCTATCTCTGATTACTTTTTTACTGAGATTACTGGAAATATATTGGAATTTTCTTTATGTGAGTTTTTGAAAGTTGAATATTTATTTTCATGATTTAGATAATTGATGACTTATAATTAGAAACTGTTATAAAATTAAATTTGAATGATTTGTATAAATACATAGTGTTGATTCTATTCAAGTCTGTAAAGAATTATGCTGTTTTGGTTTGCTATTTAGGTTTGGTTTTTACTGCTGAAGCAAACAAATGATGTCTTCCCACTAATAAAATGCTAAAAATAAGAATGGAACATTTTGTAAACCACACTGAACATTCATATATCAATAAAAAATAAATAAAAAGCTGTTTCAACAATATTGTTACTAAAAATGACACAAAAATTAGAGTGTTTCTTCTCTCTGTCACATGATCAGAGGGGAATACTGACTTAAAACATACTGCACTGGTAACTAAACGACAAACTCTTCATAAGCATAGAAACTCCCTAAAATGTGTTGCTTGTCACTTTATTAGAATAATTCTTTCTAGTGGAATTAAAATGTAGTTAGCTGTAGCTTTAATTCACTGAATATGCAACGTATTAGCACAAAGAAATCTGAGTTTGGTAAATGTTTTTAATTGGGAATCAGTAGTTGTAAGTGAACATTTCTTGTCATTTTGTTTTGCATTTTATGGCAGCATTAATTTAAATAAAGGCAAATAGAAAGAGAGAATAGCCTGAGTATTCTCTGTTTTATATGAAACCATTTTTTGTTGAACATTCTTATTAAAATTGTTAATAAAGTTTTAATCATTTAAAGAGCCCGTTTAGTCTCATCCTGCTGTTGTATCTCGTGCCACCATTGCAAATACCTGTAAAAGACTGCCGAAGATCCTATTGCCTTCGTTTTTTTATGAACATTAATGGAATACTTGGCAACCCTCGAGTCAACAAGTTGTTGACCCGATAGGCTACGAGAAATACTTTCGGTTCACCATGACTTTCGACTTTAAGTTACTTTTGACAGTGGGAAGGTTGAGCTCTTTATACAGTCTTGGTTTTTATATCTGCTAAAATATTTTTATATATTCAGACTTCGCGTTTCCGTAGTAGTAACCCGAGTTAGCGATATACTTGACATGGAGTTAGATGATGAATGCGAGTTTGACTCCACATGGGAGGATGAATACGAATATAAAACACCAAACAAGAAGGTATGTTTGGATGTCAGTTTTGTTCTGTATGTTGTTTGGGCCTGAAACACAATCAACCTTTCTTTTTCTTTTTTAATTCATTCCCTGGATGTCTATGTAGGTTATGCTGTGTTGTTTTTATTAATCCTAAAAAAGCGCATAATCACGTGCACATACTGTAGCAACCTTCTATTTGTTTTAAGTCGTTGTTTATCGATCGATTTTATGATTTTTGATTTTATACGAAGTACTGGCCTAATAATAACGCACCTGACTGGATAAAATAAAAATAAATATATATAGTATATAGTATATATATGCTAATTGCCATTCTTCCCACTTTCTATTTCTATGAATATTATTTATTTTTGTATTTATTTTTTTACAAACTACTGTCTCATTTGGGATTTGTTCAAAGTTCTGCGGAAGGAGTCGCCGCAGGAACATGTGTGCTGCAAAGGACATGCAAGACTTTCGGCATAGAGTCCGGGTAAGTTCCATTACCTTCATAAGGAAGAGTGGGAAGTCGATAAGCTGTCACTTATCATCTAAGCAAGTAAAAAGGAAATATATTTTGGATAATCTCATAACTCTCAAATTACAAAAAAAAACAAAACAAAAAAAAAAAACAAACAAAAAAAAAAACATATAAAGCATACAGTCATAGGAGAGTTTTCAATAAAGAAAAGCTTCTTAACATTTGATGTCATGGCACAACTTTCCCTACTCCTCTATGTAAAATTAACATGCCAACTCACATTCCTAGACACTGTAGAAGGAAAAACGTAGGTGAGAATCTAAATCATACAAAAATGTCTAAATATTGCAAGAACACAGTCCTTAATGATAACTTTGTGTTTGTTTTAATTCCAGAACCTTGATAATGATTATGATGATGAACCAAGTCAAGTAAGTAATCCCAGTGTTTCTACTATTCAGAATTAGCAATGTCTGACATGTCAATGTACAGTATTCACTCATCAAACTGGTTTGATTTGGAGCGGATGCTTAAAGATGGGTTTTTGTTTTGTTTTTTTAATTGTTGTTGTTGTTGTTGTTGTCAAGAGCCGCTTCTATAACCTGGAGTTTTACCGAGGTCTAATAAAATCTTCACCTGATGGTATGTCATTGTGCTCGTTATATATTTAAATTGCACAATATATGATGTCTAATACAAGTGCCATTCAGGGAAGGCAAATGCTTTAACATATTACCTTTGATCACACAGACTTTCACATTGATAAATTTCACAAGCAGTGGAAGGGTCGATATGACAAACTGGAAAACTGTCACTCCTACATTCAGTGGTAAGATCCTGTATCACTTCATCCATGAGTTCTTAAATATTTTAACTATTATGAATCCTGAAAATGTTATAGAACATTTAAATGACCATCATTCAACTGATCATTTCAAAACTTGCAGGTTGTTTCCAATACAGGAGCGAGGGATGAATTGGAGAGCACATGTGCTCACAAAAAAGGAAATAAAGGTGAGTTTAAAACAATTAAATGGTTTTTTTAACTCTATTTATCAAGAAGCTGAAAAACGTATGTATTTGGCTGGTGGGATAATAATAATTGGGGTACACACTATATTACTATCTTGGGGTTACTTGGGGTACTACCTATATCTATATATATATGTATATATATATATATATACATAAATATTCATTTAATCTGAGCAATCAATTTCCAGCTTTTTCGTAAAGATGAAGAAGCAAAGAGGAAATTGGTGGAATCCTATAAGCTCATGCTGGATTTTTATGGTATTCGTTTGGTCGATGAAACAACAGGAGAGGTGAAACGTGCCGATAACTGGAAGGAACGCTTTAAGGACTTGAACAGGTTTATACTGTCCTGTTTATGCTGTTTGTTAAATTTCATGTTGTTTCAATACATTTAGCCATTTCCAGTGGTCAGAGTCTCTTTCTTTGGTTTTGCAGATATTCACACAATAACCTGCGCATCACACGCATCCTGAAGTGTTTGGGGACTCTAGGATTGAAGCACTACCAGGCCCCACTGGTCAGGTTCTTCCTCGATGAAACTCTTGTTAATGGACAACTTCAGCATGTGAAACAAAGTGTATTAGATTACTTTATGTTTGCTGTGTTGGACAAGTCAGAGAGACGAGAGCTGGTTAGATTTGCCTTTAAGCATTTTAAGCCCCGAGAACAGTTTGTCTGGGGCAGTGGCGGATTTAGGCATGGGCGACATAAGCAAACGGCAAGGGTGGAATCTTGCCAGGGGCGCGCAGGGCTCCCGCCCAAAAAAAAACAAAAAACGGAACACACATTCAGCATTAAATCTCTCATATGCACGTCACGACGGTGATATCATGTCACCTTGTGGGCCAGTTAACCAGGGGTGCGTTTCCCAAAGCCAACCATCATCACAAGTTCCGTCGTTACCAATAGAATTCAATAGAACTTGCGACCATAGTTGGTTAACGGTGCTTTTGGGAAACGCACATCAGGTTGGGTGGGCAAACTACCAACAGAATTTAAGCACAGATAGTGTTAGTCTGTTTTTTATTGTGCATTGTTTAAAAAGAATCTGAGGCAGGCTTTGTTGAGAAGTTTGATGAAGGGCTGTAGAATGCCCAAACCAATCAAAAAATAACACCAGAAAAAACTGTAGTATTCTTCTTTCATTAGCTGGAAGTAACAGTGTGGCACGTTACACATGAGGCGGCTTCAGTCTAGCGGAAAAGCATAGGTTGATAATCACATGAGCAAAAACAGGCAGAAATATTTGCATGCTATCATGGTGTGACAGGGAGTTAAATGTATCTTCAGAAGTAAGTATCTTCATATTTACTTGTATGAATATGCATAGCTCTGACTTATTTTATGATGTCATTTGGCCACCACTAAAATGATTTATACCATTACAATTAACTGAGCAGTTAAAATATGCTAGAAAACCTTGCCTATTTAAAAACCCCTCTGGCCCTCTTTGGTCATTTTTGACCGAAAAATGACCGGACATGTTAAAGTGTCGTAAAACAAATAGTCACACTTACCTTCTTTGCGGTCAAAAATGACCGACATAGGAAATTAATGAGAAATACAAAAAAATACAAAAACTCAGAGAATCTTTTTTACAAATCAGCCACTGTGCAGAAAAAAGTGCACAGCAATGAAGAGGTGACACTCCTAAATGCCAAAAGTGCAAAACAGACACACCCAACCCCCCACACCTCACTTACACACAATCACACACACAAACACACCATTATACACACATACAAATGAACTGGTGTGGCTGTAATAATATGGTCAAATTGAGCCAAAACTCAAATAAGAGGTTGAATTCAGATCAGACCCAGATTTATGTAAAAAAACATACCTGTTCATTTTTTATATACTTTTTATTGAATTTTGGTGTTGTGTGTAACAAAATGCCCTCCTCTGTGTTCAAGTTTGACTGAAGTAAATTTAATGCAAAAGCCGACACTTCAAATCAACATTTCAAACTAAAAAAATATAAACCTTGACAAAAAGTAGTCTTTGAGAAGTATAAATCCAAATCCAAAACTTAATAAAAATAAGTATTTGTGTCTAAAAACCACTTGAGAATTTATAAGCCACTTTATATAGAACTGAATCTAGTGGTTAAAACATGGCATTACAAAAGATTTTCTTTTTTTATTTCCACCAGATGGCACTAATCTACCTTAAAAAAAAATGGATTTTAAATGACTTGTCTCTATTTTAACATCGAATACTGCTTTAATTGAAAAATAATTAAAAAATATATTAGAAATAGAGAAAAATAGCTAATAAAAAATGTATAAATGTTGCATAGTATCATAAAATACCCTCATAATTTTATATAATAATCCAAAAATATTATTGAAAAAATATATTACATTGTTTTTTCTGAAAAACAAAAAAAGTTACATTTCAAGGCTTCGGTCTCTTTTCACCATAAAGAAGGCAAGTGTGACTCCTAAACGAAGAGGGCCAGAGGGTTAAGAAAGTGCATGAATTGCATGGACAGAGAAAATAATGTAAGTGTATAAAATGCATATGTATAGTTCAGTTGAAATCTTTCCCACTTTGAAATGCTGTTGATGCTGTTAAACTTGAGGCAAACTGTCTGCTTAAAGGGATAGTTCACCCTAAAATGAAAATGTAAATTTACTCACCCTGGTGTTGTTCCAATGCCGCATGTCCTTCTTTTTTTTATGGACCACGAAAGATTAATAAAAAAAAAAAAAAAAAATGTCCCACTTGCACTCTATATAATGGCAGTGAGTATAGTGACCATCAAGCTTTTTAAAAAAGAAGCAAAAGTATCACAAAACAATCCCATGCGCCATTTGCCATATATTTCAAGTGTTCTGGGGGTATACAATAGGGTTATACCATATCTAAATGAAAATCCTGACCTTGGTCTTCTGTCCACGGCTACTCGATACACTTTATTAGTCTCTTGAGTTTCTGTGTTTGTTCCACACAGCTGAAATACAGAAAATATATTGAAACTCCATTTGCATGCCTTGTTGTAAATGTATTTTTTTATTTTACTTTTGCTTAATATGACGTGTCAATTTAGTCTCTTCTGACAAGACAGTTTTTACTAAAGCCTGACTGCTTGACAAGAAATGAAGTAAAGAAACTTTTGATGATGTTTAAAAAACAGTAGGCCTTCATGTTAGATTTGTGAGTTATCTGATTTAATATATTCTGATTAATTATTTTACTGAGAACACTGGAAATATATTGGAAATTTGCTGAAGTGTGAAGTTTTGAAACTTAAGCATTTAGTTACATGATTTAGCTGACTAAAAACTTTTTTAAAAAATTACATTATTTGTATGCTTTGTATAAATGCACTACTGTGCTAGGTGATTCTGTTAATGTATATGTAAACATTATACTGTTTTGGTTTATTAATAGGGTTTCTATTTCTGAAGCAAATGAATGTCTTCTCATGATAAAATGCAACTTTTACTGATGCAAATAAAATGCTAAATTAGAGTGTTATAAACAACACAGAATGTAAATGTCAAATGAATACAAAAAAATAACATTTGTTTAAAACTAGAAATTACACTACTCTAAATGAGAAGGTTTCCTTTTTGTCAAATTATGAGAGTGGAATATGCACACTACACATTATAGAAGGTAAACTGTCTTCATAAGTTTTGTAAACTGTATACTTGTGTTTCTGTGGGAATAAATACCTGGAAGTCACCATTTCCTGTAATTGTCAGAGAACATTTCCTCTCATTATGTTTTCCTTTTTTATCTCTGTGTTAAAATCAAGAACAGACCATTAATCCTGAGTATTTTTCTGAGAAATTTTTGTTTTTAGAATATTCGTATTAATATTCTTATTAAAGTTTGGATCTTGCAATTAGCAAAAATATGTGGCAGTTTAATCTAGGCCTGCTGCTTTAATTTTGTGCGAGCACCATTAGCTAAATATCTGTAAAGACCTGCGTTTAGATCTTAGCTGCTTTTTACTGAGTCTGAACAAGCAACCCTTGAGTCAACCAGAGTCGAGTTGTGTCGTTCTTTGCTGAACTGTAGACCTACTAGAAATACTTTTGCTTCACCATGACCTTTCATTTTCTATTGACAGTGGGAAGGTTGGACACTTTATAGAGTCTGAATTCTTGTGTCTACTATTTTGTATACTCAGACTTGATGTCTTAGCTATAACCTGAGTTTGCAACAGGCCACTCCCAACAGCCTATATTTGACATGGAGTTAGATGATGAGTGCGAGTTTGACTCCACATGGGAGGATGAATATGAAAATAAAGCCCCCAGAAAGAAGGTCTGGTGTGTGAGCCACACTTGATTTTGACATTGATTCAGGATGTATAACATTATGGACGTTGTGTTGTTTTTCATTAAAATAGCACGCAATCAGTAGCAGCCTTCCATTTGTTACTAAAGTAGTCAGTGTTTATCTATCAGTTGTATTATTTTTGATATCATAGGCCTATATGAACTCTAGTGGTCTAATAACACACTGACCAGATTATAAATGATGCCTCCAGATCTACGCCATCTTTGTGTTCCTATAGGCTACTTTTCTTTCTTTCACCAGTGAAAGATTTTTCCATTTTTTCAGGAATTTAAATCTCTGCAGTTTCGCAAACCAGAAGCTGTACAATATTGTGGCATCATTGATTCTTACTGTGAGTGACAACATGCTGACCTTTCCAAGATGGCGGGTACGTCGACGTGTCTGGAGCAGTCGAATTTGCCATCTACGTATATATATATATATATATATATATATATATATATATATATATATATATATATATATATATATATACACTCTAAAGAAAAATGGTGCTATATAGCACCAAAAATGGTTCTTTGGCTCGTAATCATAGCGGAACCTTTTTTGGTGCTATATAGCACCTATCTTTAAAGGTGCTATATGGCACCTTGTCGTATGGTGCTATATAGAACCATAAGAGGTGCCATATAGTACCAGCAGTGGTTCTTTGGCTCGTTATGATAGGGGAACCTTTTCTGGTGCTATATAGCACCTATTCTTAAAGTTTTCTAGCACATTTGTCAAATTAGAGGTGCCATATATTGTTTTTTGAGCTAGCAGGGCCCGTTATCATGCCAGGTACTACTGTAGATGAGTCAATATGCTTCTAAATTACACTTTTATGAACGATAATAATTTCTTACCAAATCATGACTTCAAAGATTCAAAATCATGTACTAAATGCTTACTGAAAAACAAAATACATTACACTTTCAAAACCTTTTAATTTATTTCTTTCAGCAGCAAATAAACTCACATTATACTCCCCTTTTATACACATACAAAATAATGCAACAAGCTTGAAATATGTACATTTTTGAAGACAATAGTCCTGTTTTTACATACTGAGTTATGCTCTGAAGTCCTGCAGTTTCTTTTTTGTCCTTCGGGATTTCAAAAAAAATATAGAAACTGGAACTTAAACCATAAGAAAGGGAGCAAGAGAGAGTATTGACTCCAAAAGTCTACTCACAGATTGAGTTGTACACTCATTTTACAGTGCCTGGAAGTCCGACTGCATACTTCAATTTCAAAACAACATACTTCAAAAAGGTCAGTGTCTTTTTCAGTCCTTTAGGGCACTGGATTGGATTCGATTCCAAACGCAAAATATACACATAGGAGGAGGCCCAGTGCCATCAAGATGTCCTCACTCTACTCTGTGATTAACTGGCCATCCAACGTGAACAAAATGTGGTCATACTGCATGAGATGATCCTCCCGCAGGCTTTAGGCACTATCTTAGGTGTTGGGATGACAGGAGGGCTGGTCTGAGCATGGCCCTGGAGAAGAGGGGATAATAGCATTAACCATCTTCACATATTTATTTGAAAGGCAAACCTTATAAGCTAAATTATAACAAAATGTGCAATAAGTGTCGTGCTTTGATTAGATTGTGCTTCACACACTGTAGTCAACTGTTCATGGCTCACCTCAATGTCAAACAGCAACCCCAGGTCCACCTTGAACAGTGCAGGCAAGAGGAGAACAGCTGCTTCCAACTGTAGGCCTTTAAACAAAATAACATCATTAGGTTAACATAAACATGGGGTATGCTTTTACCCAATACTTTTTTGTTTTGCTTTTTAAACATTCATTACTGTGTGTAAAGCCCAAAGTATACTTCGTATTTTATGCGTATGCTTTTACTGAACTCAAAACAAATTAAGATCTTTTTGATGAAGTCTGAGAGGTTTCTGTTCCTCCAATGATGAGGATGAGTAATTAATGACAGAATTTTCATTTTTGGGTAAACTAATCCTTTAAAGGTGATTACCCTTGCACAAATCAAAGCAATTCTCAAACAACACAACTGGATATTCATACAACTTCACATTTTGTACGAGACATACACTAGAGCTGCAGGATTCTGGATGAAATGAGAATCATGATTTTTTTGGTTTCAAATAGAGATCGCAATTCTCCCACGATTCTAAATAGACAACTAAAAATAACATTTATTTTACTAGTTCTAGCAAAATATTAATAGCTGGACTCTAATTGCCGGAAAATGTTTAATTTGAATGAATTATTTTTAAAAAAATGGTTTTGAATATATTAATGGCTCATTAATAAATACTTGTTTCACTACTGGATGAATCAGGGTTTAACCTTATCCAATATATTGAATGAATGATTCAATGACAATGTCACTGGTTGCCACCTAGTGGCTTAACAAGGTAATTTATATACAACAGTTATTTGAAGCACCATGTTAGTTTCGATTTTCTCTATTTTGATCGCTATCTGATGTCCAGTGTTTATATCCTAACTGTAAACTTTTGTCTTATTACTTATGTGATAATTTTAATATTTGTGAAAGAAATCAAATAACCAAATCCTTGAATAACTACAGTGTGGTTCAAAACTGCTGTTTCTGGATCAGTGGCAGCATGAACACCGAATGTTCCGGTAGGATTTTTGTCAAAGGTTTAACAGACGCAGGCGAATCATTGTCATTAATAAAGTAGGATCGCATGGGTGTTTGAATCGAGATTGCGACCTTTCTACGATAAATTGTGCAGCTCTAACATATACATACAAAGTAAATCAAAGGGGTTTCGGACAAGCCAGGTTGATTTTTCTTTAGAGTGTACGGCATTGGAACCGGAAGCCCTAAAATGCTATGTCATACCTAGAAGCAGGGCACAAGCTGATGTAACTGAAGTAAGTTGATTCAAAACTTTAACTCCCTCAATGTCAGCAGATGGTTCATGAAGTTCTCCCCCTCCTTCCAAATAATGAACATTGCCATGGTGAGCTGCTCCTCAATCATCTGTCTGGTTATCCTAATAGTAAACATAAAAAAAAACAAATTCGGTCACCTTTTGCTAGCATAACTACAAAATACACAAATTTAGACTTATTTTTCTGAAAATAAACCAAAATAGAATATTCTTACGTTCAACTCAGAAAGTACTCCTTGATGAGGTCTTCAGGACTTTCTCTCAGGTGAATGTTTTCAGCCTGTGATAAAGCAATTGTGATTAATTTTCTTAATTAAAAAAAAAGCACAATAATCTGTAATAGGAAATCAAATTTTTGCAGATATGCAATAGCAAAGGACAAGAAAAAGAAAATAATTCATATTAATGAATGGCCAAATTTGCAATTAATATATTTATGGACAATACCAGCAACACTTGTGGCATTGAGGGATCAAATAAATAAATACATAAATAAAAAGGAGCTAAAAAAAAAAAAAAATCAATTCTTTATTTTTCCAATGCGTTTCAGCGCACAGGCCTTCGTCAGTGCTAAAATACTATAGATTTGCAATTAAGAAATGCATCTGAATCAGTCATTGGTTTCATTTAAAATTATGAATTTATAATATATAATTATAAGTCTGAAAATAAGACATGCATCAATTAATAAATTAGCTTTACACCCTAATATATTTAATCATTCTTGATTAAAGGGATATTTCACGAAAAATGAAAGCTAGCTGTTAATTTACTTACCATCAGGCCATCCAAGTTGACTTTTTTTCTTCAGTAGAACAGTAAAGATTTTTAGCTGGAACTGTGATTAATTTAATGTCAATGGCTACTGTCAAAAAAAAAAAAAAAAATTAATACAAAACAACAAGAAAAAAAGTCGCATGCATTTGAGATGGCATAAGAGGGAGTTGATGAATGTTTTGGAATGGATAATTCTTAGTCTAAAGTTTGTTAATGAGGATGACATTCAAGTCAATAGACCACATTAGATGGATTTTATTCAAACATGTCAAACATTGGTAATTCATATTATCTATTAACAATTATAGCCGTTTTTATAGAAATTACTTACCATGTAAAGTTATTGCAAAGTGTCCTTAGTCGTCAAACATTGAGGAGCTTTGGATCCTAAAAGGGGGAGGGGAATCAGTGTTTATAAATGGAAAAAAAAAACTTGTTTGCTGCAGTACAAGTAATTAATTAGTAGTGTAAATACTCAGCCATTTCATTCTACTAAAAAAAACACCTCGCGCTAGTCAAATGAAGTAACGTTAAGCCTTAAATATGTCTTTACTCACACACTTTCTTCGTCATTTTGGTCGAACAAATCAGAGCTAACGTGAAAAAGACAAATAAAAGAACTGACAAACATTTCTTTAAAAACCTAAACTCAATAATTGTAATGCGAGGATCCCCTCAGCCTCGACTCGAGCGTCTCTCCCGCTCCCCACGCACTTCCTGCCCGCATCATTTCAAATAGCACGCGCTGCTTACACGGTAAAGGAGACGTTTCTTTTAAAAATTATTTAGAGACATATTTACATGGTCCAAACACTACAACAATACATTTCTATAGAATAAAACGAGTAATGCAACATCTTGTATAGAATAGAAATATTCAATTAGCGCTAACCTTTATAACGTTACTGCAGGCCGCGAAAATTCAAAAATTCGGTTAGTTACGATTTCGTTAGTATTCATGTTCACAAACAACGCTAATTAACTCTAAACCGCTAAAACACATGTTCAACCTTTGCATTTTCGAGTATATTAATTAAAACATTTCCAACCTACCTTATTTCATCCGAGTCCAGGGGAAAGAAAATGGCGGCCGAGCAGAAAACTCCAGAAAGTCACTTGAGTCATGACGTCAGAAAAAAAAACCGTCTGTCACGGGGTCCTTAAAGAGAAATTATCCTTTGGCCGAAAGTGAGATATTTGAGCAGTTGAGTGTAGCCTACTATAATATTGAGAGCAATTCGCAGAAAGACGAAGTAATCAGACTCAAATAGTTATAGCAATCCAACTTACACCCATATTCACTAACAGTGTAGAGGGGCTTGGGGACAAAAAGGTTGAGAACCAGGTTATGTTTAGAAAATACACTGTAATTTAATGTTGTTTTTAATCCTTTCCCCAACTAAACTAAGAGAATAAGAGAGTTAGAGAACCTTTAAAGAACTATACAGAGGCTTAACAGGTTCTTTGTATGGCAGTGGTGCTATATATAGCACCTTAACCACAGCAAGGAACCGCTGAAGAACCCCTGAAGAACCATACAGGTGCTTTACTGGTTCTTTATAAGGTAGCGGTGCTATATAGCACCTTAACCACCCCAAAGAACCACTGAAGAACCGCTGAAGAACCATTTTTTTTTAGAGTGTATATATATATATATATATATATAAGACTAAAGCTATATATATATATATATATATATATATATATATATATATATATATATATATATATATATATATATATATATATATATATGCAGTGCCCTCCACAATTATTGGCACACTTAGTAATTATGAGCAAAGGCGGCTATGAAAATAAATCGAAATTGTTTATCCTTTTGATCTTTAATTAAAAAAAATCACAAAATTATAACCTTTCATTGGAGGAAAATAATTGAAAGTGGGGGGAAAATAACATTATGAAATAATTGTTTTTCTCCAAAACACATTGGCCACAATTATTGGCACCCTTTTATTCAATACTTTTTGTAAACCTCCTTTTGCCGTGATAACAGCTCTGAGTCATCTACTATAATGCCTGATGAGTTTGGAGAACACCTGACAATAGATCAGAGACCGTTCCTTCATGCAGAATCTCTCCAGATCCTTCAGATTCCAGCTCCATGTTGGTGCTTCTTCTCTTCGGTTCACTCATTTTCTTTAGGTTTCATGTCAGGGGACTGGGAAGACCATGGCAGAAGCTTCATTTTGTGCTCAGTGACACATTTTTGTGTTGGTTTTGATGTTTGTTTTGGATCATTGTCCTGATGGAAGATCCAACCATGGCCCATTATTGGATTTTCAGCAGAAGCGGTCAGGTTTCGATTTTTTATCTGTTGGTATTTGATAGAATCCATGATACCATGTATCTGAACAAGATGTCCAGGACCTCTAGCAACACAATAGGCCCACAACATTAAAGATCCAGCAATATATTTAACCATGGGCATGGGGTACTTTTTATCCATGTGTGCACCAAACCCATCTGGGGGGTTTGCTGACAAAAAGTTCTTTTTTTAGTTTCATCTGACCATAGAAGCCATTCCCGTTTGAAGTTCCAGTCGTGTCTGACAATGAATATGCTGGAGATTGTTTTTTGATGAGTGAGGAGGATTTTTATTGAAACCCTCCCAAACAACTTTTGGTGATATAGGTGCTGTTAGGCTTTCTGACCCAGAGACTCAACTAATTTCTGCAATTCTCCAGCTATGATCCTTGGAGAGTCTATGGCCACTTAAACTCTCCTCCACACCATGCATCAGGACGATTTAGACGCAAGTCCTCTGCGTTCTTTCTATAGTAAAATTATTACACTATTTATTTTTATTTATACAATTCAATTTACATTCAAAGAAAGCATGTCTTTTTACAAATGACCTTTGTGCAGATGTTCACATTGATGAATTTCACCAGCAGTGGTGGGGTGAATATGAGAGGCTGGAAATGGTTCTGATCCAATGGTTAGATCATGTTACAATTCATCCATATAGCTCTAGTTCAATCTATTTTAATTATTATGCAAGCGTTTTGAATGACCATCATTCAACAAACCATTTCAAATCTTTGCAGGTTGTTTCCATTATAAGATCCAGGGAGAAATCGGAGTGCACATAAACTCACAAAATATGCTATATTTGATGTGCATAAAAGTCTAAATTAATTTGTTCATATAAAATCCCTTCATGATACTTGGATAAATCTGCTTTATTATGGGTTAGATTTACAATGTCTTGCAAATGTTCATTATAAATGGATAGACAAAAATGATGAGAAATGTATTAAAACATGTCTTCATTTGTGTTTCCAAGGCTTATGAGTTTGGATCATCATGAGTGAATGATGACAGGATGTTCATCTCCCTATTAAGTATTTATCTGACAGGAATTTTCATATTTTGGAAGAAACATCAGTCTCAGTTTAGAAGCTAGTTAAGGCATTTAGAAACATAGATGGTTCACCAAAGTAAATTAATCTCTATTTTTTCCCCAGCTTTTCCATAAAGATCAACAAGCAATGTGTAAATCGGTGGAATCATATAAGCTCACATTGGATTTTCACGGCATACGTTTGGTCGATGAATCAACAGGAGATGTGGAACGTGCCCCTAATTGGAAGGATCGCTTTAGAAACCTGAACAGGTTTTTACGGTCATGCTGTTTTTCCTTTTTGTTGAATTTTATTGATGTTGTTTCAATACTTCTAGGCATTTCCAGTGGTCAGAATCTCTTTCTTTGATTTTGCATATATTCACACTACAACCTGCACATCACGCGTATTCTGAAGTGTTTGGGGACTCTAGGATTGAAGCCAGGCCCCACTGGTCAGGTTCTTCCTCCATGAAACTCTTGTGAAAGGACAACTTCAAAGTCTGAAAAAATGTGTGTTTGATTACTTTATGCTTGCTGTATTGGACAAGTCAGAGAGACGAGAGCTGGTTAGATTTTCTTTTAAGCATTTCAAGGGACAAAATAAAGGGAAAATGAAACAAGGGAATGAATGAACTAATAGAATGTATGCCTTGGGTATAAGTTGCTTTGGATAAAAGTGTCTGCCAAATGCATAAATGTAATGTAAATTTAAAAACAATGAAAGCATGGGAAAACAAGATGAAAAGATGATTGTTGAAGGTGGTGATGTTAATATAACAACAGCTACATCACCAAGCATATCTTATGGTGCTGCTGATATCTCAATATGATTGCAACTTAGTCTACACTATGAATATTACCACCAGTAAAAGTTAATGAATTTGTGGCTAGTTACTTTATGAGAGAAAAATCAGTCTGTGGGATTAAAAATAGTTCTAGCTACAAATCTGCAAAATCTGCAGCTCACATAAAGTGGACTTTTTTGGTCCAGTGTGATTAAATAGTTAACAGTCCCCATTAAAATAAACAAGACTAAACAAACATCTCAGTCGAACATTTATAGAAGACGTGTTTCCATGTCTCCAGCTGATCTTTGACTTTGACTTTCCCTGGGTATCTGGGTAGTTTTTTAACTATGAGTTGTTAAAAGCTATTCACGTGACAAGAGTTTGTCTGATAAAAGAGAACAGAGATAACTGTAACACTTTTTTTTTTTTCATTTATTCAATTGGTGTGTGTAAAAATGACCAGAAGTGCTCAAAGGCAACCATGGTTATAAAAAAATGTGATGAATTTAACTGTAAATCAAATACATAATAATGTGAATTTATATGTTTATTAAACATTAGACACATTCTCAATTTATGAAACACGTTAATAGTGAACTCTGATTATGTATAGAGCAAAACAAGTTGATAGTGAAAATACAGTTAAATAAATAGCCTACAATATTTTAAAATTGTTGTTTGTTTTACTATTGTTGCTTAGATATAAGGCGGTTCAGATCTATTTCCAGTGTATTAACTTCTTTATTGATTGTGATTTTATTCACAAAAGACAAACACTTAAAGATAAACTGTAAAATTGCTCGAATTATTTGCTTTTAGTTCGCTTTTAAGTTAAGACTGACAAATAAAGCAAATGAATCATTAAAGGCTGAACCAAATTTAAATAATTTAATCATTTTAAAAGAACCAAAACCACTGTAAAGCCTAAGCTGTCCATTTAAAGAAATATCAACAGACTCTTCCCAACAGTAGATGGCGCACTTGTGCTAATCTAGTCTCACGAGCAGTCATTTCCGCACACATTGTCGTTGGTATGGTTACGCCAGGCTTTGCATTCAGATAGTATGGTCGCAGAAACACAGCTGAGGATGTTATGACAACGTGAGGGTTTCGATAGCACGTAGTAGCAACATTTCTTTAGATAAAGTTGACAGAGTTTGGGATTCTTTTTTATGTCTTTGAAACTACATTAATGTCCTCTTATACACACGAAGAGTTAGAACTCAGCCAGAAACATGAAGATATGTGAGTTCTTTCAGTTTGTTCTTGAGAATAGAGCTGTAGTTATCGGTTAAAACGTCTCTCACAGTCATAATTTTCATCATTCATTCCTTGTTATGAAACTGTACGGCTTAATGAATATAATTTTTCTCATGTAGACTGGGAAAAAGAGCATTACTGCTGCAGCAGATGGAAGCGCACTATGAACAGCAGAAGGCTAAGAAGAAACAGAAGTGTCTGATGTCTCAAGCAGCGAAGGAGAGGAATGCTCAGATCCTTAAGGTTGTCTGTATTATAGGCTACATATACTGTATTTATATGATAATGCAGTATTCCAAACAAGCTGCCTCACAGACTTAAAGGTGCCATAGAATAAAAAATTGATTATACCTTGGCATAGTTAAATAACAAGAGTTCAGTACATGGAAATGACATACAGTGAGTCTCAAACACCATTGTTTCCTCCTTCTTATATAAATCTCATTTGTTTAAAAGACTTCTGAAGAACAGGTGAATCTCAACATAATACCGACTGTTACGTAACGGATCATTAATATGTATGCCCCATATATTTGCATATGCCAGCTCTTGTTCAAGGCATTAGACAAGTTCAGCCAGCTGAATCATCAGACTAGGTAAGCAAACAAGAACAATAGCAAAAAATGGCAGATGGAGCAATAATAACTGACATGATCCATGATAACATTATATTTTTAGTGATATTTGTAAACTGTCTTTCTAAATGTTTCATTAGCATGTTGCTAATTTACTGTTAAATGTGTTTAAAGTTACCATCGTTTCTTACTGTATTCATGGAGACAAGAGCCGTCGCTATTTTCATTATTAAACACTTGCAGTCTTTATAATTCATAAGCACAACTTCATTTTTTATAAATCTCTCCAACAGTGTAGCATTAGCCGTTAGCCACAGATCAAAGCCTCAAATTCATTCAGAATCAAATGTAAACATCCAAATAAATACAATACTCACATAATCCGATGTATGCATGCAGTATGCATGACAAACACTTTGTAAAGATCCATTTTGAGGGTTATATTAGCTGTGTAAACTTTGTTTATGCAGTGATAGAGTCGAGAGCTCGGAAGGGGGCGGAGAGCATGAGCAATTAAAGGGGCCGCAGCCTGAATCGGCACATTTCTAATTATGCCCCAAAATAGGCAGTAAAAAAATTAATAAAAAAAAATCTATGGGGTATTTTGAGCTGAAACTTCACAGACACATTCAGGGGACACCTTAGACTTATAAAAAAACATTCGATGGCACCTTTAAAGCTCTATTATAGTACAGTCAAAGATTTATTTTCAATTAATTACTACATACTGATGGTATGAAGATATGGAACTCCTGAGTCATTTCTGTTAAGGATTACATTTTCTCATTCCATCATAGAATGGATACAAAATGTCTTAATATATTGCATAAAATATTGAAAACTCACAATTTTTTATAAATGTATAAAATTCAATAACTTTAGTTTTAACTTTCCATCCTGCTCATCTTTTGTATATTGTTTTTTTCTGAGAAAATAACGAAAAAAAAAGAACATGAGTAAGTATTATCAATTATTATTAGTACTGATTGATTACTTTTGTTATGCTTTGCTGTATTAGTTGGTTTGTCTTGCTCTAAAACATGACATCCTGTAAATATTGCATCAAAAATATGGAAATATTCTGTGTTACACTGTTAATTTTATACCGTTTTTTTTTTTAGAAATACTGTCTTAAATCGCAGCATATGCATATTTGCTTTTAAAAGTTCCAGAATTCAGATGTTATTGCATAACATGAAAGACCCTCCTAACATCCTAGCCCAGAGAGACTAAATTGTTTCTGGATGTTTAAATTGTTTATATTTGTGTTTGTATTTCTGTTTTAGGATCTACAGAATGCTGAAAAAAATCTACAAACCAGACAGCTCCTTCACCCGGATATTATCAACCTTGAGGTATTTGACTAGCTTACATCCTTACTTTATGACTCATTAAATAAAATTGTTGCTCAGTGTTTAAGCAGGTTATAGTAAATGTTCCAATTGAAGTACTTTTTTTGCATGTCTAGATGATGCCAACAGCATCTTTCCCAGAGCAACTGTGTGCCCATCAGGGCAGTCATAATGAATTGAAAAGTGGCAGTAAAGTGAATAGAATGTGTGATTTTTTTATACAACAAGACAGCTGCTGTAGTTTAAATGCAGATGCCAGCATGAAATATTTTACCTACACAAGATATAAGAATTAATGCAGACGTAAAATTTATGAATTATCTACTCCTTTAATTATGTTGCTCTTTTGTTGTCCTGTCATAGACCCGTTATTGGGCCTCAGTTGAAAGGAAACTGCCAGAATGGGAGCAGTATTTGCTTGGGAAAGGACAGCCGCCGGTGAGTGAGACTGGGAGATTGCTTAGGCAGCAGAGACCGAAAACTAGGCAACAAGATGCCTCACCTCCACAATGCAGGGGTAAACCCCCTCGACCCAAACCTAAATCAGCTATCTGATGCGTGGAGCTTATCTAAATTAATCATTAGATTAGAAAGTGGTGTATATATATATATATATATATATATATATATATATATATATATATATATATATATATATATATATATATATATATATATATATATATATATATTGTATGCATGTATGTGTGTGTGTATATACACTACCAGTCAAAAGTTTGGAAACATTACTATTTTTAATGTTTTTGAACGAAGTCTCTTATGCTCATTAAGGCTGTATTTATTTCATAATAAATACAGAAAAAAAGCAATAATATTGTGAAATATTATTACAATTTAAAATTATGGTTTTCTATTTTAATATACTTTAAAATATAATTTAATTCTGTAATGCAAAGCTGATTTTTCAGCATCATTACTCCAGTCTTCAGTGTCACATGATCCTTCAGAAATCATTCTAATATGCTGATTTGATACTCAGTTATTATCAGTGTTGGAAACATTAATATTTTTTTGGAACCTGTGATACTTTTTTCAGGATTCATTGATAAATAAAAGGTTAAAAAGAACAGCATTTATTCAAAATATAAATCTTTTCTAACTAGATAAATCTTTACTATCACTTTTGATCAATTTAACACATCCGTGCTGAATAATTGTATTAATTTCTTTCAAAGAAAGAAAAAAGAAAGAAAAAAAATTACTGACCCCAAACTTTTGAACGGTAGTGTATATTGTTACAAAATATTTCTATTTTAAATAAATGCTGATATTTTTTACATTTTTGTTCATAAAAAGAATCTTATAAAAGTATCACAGGTTATAAATGAATAACTGTTTCCAACATTGATAATAAATCAGCATATTAGAATGATTTCTGAAGGATCATGTGACACTGAAGACTGGAGTAATGATGCTGAAAAATCAGCTTTGCATCACAGAAATAAATTATATTTTAAAGTATATTAAAATAGAAAACCATAATTTTAAATTGTAATAATATTTCACAATATTATTGTTTTTTTCTGTATTTATTATGAAATAAATGCAGCCTTAATGAGCATAAGAGACTTCAATCAAAAACAAAAATAGTAATGTTTCCAAACTTTTGACTGGTAGAGTATATATATATATATATATATATATATATATATATATATATATATATATATATATATATATATATATATATATATATATATATATATATATATATATATATATATATATATATATATATATATTAGTGATTTTTTTTGTTATATAAGCCTATATCACACACACACACACATATATGCATACATACATATATATATATATATATATATATATATATATATATATATATATATATATATATATATATATATATATATATTTATATATGGGGTAACATGGTGAAGACGTGGTTGAATAACTGATGATAGACAAAGCAGAATCCCAGTAAAAGAGATTTATCTGAAAGCTAAAATTATTCTTGTATACAGGCATATGAATACTTACAAATTGAATTGCCCATATTTTAATTGAAGATACTGTATGTCACAATAGAAACACTGTGAAATTAAATTAGGTTTATCCAATAGGTTTTAATTAAAGCAAAATGTCTAAAATGTACATCTAATTCATGGAAATATTATATAATAGCCCTATTAATTACAATAAGTATTAAATTTAAAAATAATATTAGCAACATGCCATTTGGGCCTTCTGTGTCTAATTTTATCTTTCCACTTCAAAATAAAAACTATTACTTTTACTCCACAAATCCTAAAACACTGATGTGTCCACAGATTTCTCATTAACAAATAGACACAAAAAAACTTTGATATTTAACATAATACAGTGTCATGGATTTTCCAGGGACACAAAATTAGATCAGTTAACTGTTTCGGCTGACTAAATCTCACAAATGTTGATGTGGCGCGTTTGTGGTCATCTTGCCCCATGTTACCCTATGCAAATACAAAATAAATGTGTTTTTAGACGCATTTATTCTGTGCTGTAGTCTTAAGATTTTTTTTAATTCAATGTACATCCACATGGGGGCGACACTGACTACACTTTCTGTAACAATGCCACTGTATAACAATGTAATCAATCAGTTGTAAATATTAGCTGTGATTTTTAATAAACTATGCAATTAACTCATACAACAATGCATCTTTAACTATTATTATATATTTTTGCCACACATTTTACTTTATTATTATTGTGATAGATAACTCAAAAGGTATTTTTGAAGTATAAATTATTTTAATTTTATTAAAAAAAAAAAATTGTCCATATAGTTTGTCAAATAATTAATATGTTTTTTAAGAAAATACCCCCCATTTCCCTCCAAATGTATATGTAATGGAAGCGTATCCAAGTTGCATTAGGCATTGGTGAGCATTAGTGTCCTCGAAAACATTTTCTGAAGTCCAGCTTAAACCTAAACTCTTGCAATCATTGCTGCACTGTCTCAAGATGCACATTTGCAAATTTGTGCAGGGTGCTTTTGAATGTTGCCCTAAACCCCAAAGCCTCCTACCTGAACCCTCAGCAGCAATGAGGTCATGACTGCCATTACACAAAGCCTCTCTGAGCACCTCGACTGTCCACACGTAATTGCTATTGTATTGTCTGCCTGTTGAAAGGTTAGCCACTTAAGGTTGACCATAGGCTTGTTTTTTGTATAGTGGTTTAACATATTTAGACTGGTGGTTTTGCGAATCCAGGTCTAAAACTAGCTCCAAATGTTGCCAATAGTCAGGGCCGATATATCCTGTCAATCAAAAGAGGTGCTTTGTGTAAGGAAAATGCTAAGAAACCAGTTTGATGTTCAATATTAATAGTAATTATATGAATTTATAACATTCAGAAAGTTAAGACATATTAATTTAATCTCCAGAATTGAGTTAATGTGTGTTAAAATTAATTTGAGTAATGTGTTTGTTTATAACTGATACCAGTTACTCTGAAACAGGTTGATGAAATGGAGAATAAAGTTTTTGCATTTTTTATTTTTTTTTTTTAAATATAATAATTAAGAATGATTAATTATTAATTATAATGAAATTATCGTCAATTTAAGTAGGTATAAAAGGCAGAACCCCCAAACTATCGTTATCAGTATCGATAGATATCACTCTGAATTATCGTCTGTCAGTATCGGTGGAGAAATTTAGTATCGGTGCATCTCTAATGTGTGTATATATACTTTGAGTGCTTCAACGATCACTCTTTTCTTTTCCTCATACTGTTTCACTGTCTAGTCTATCATCCCTCCATGGAGGGAGAGATTGCAGACCGTGACCTAGCCTAATTGGATGATCAAACCAGTTCAGGGTGACACAGAGTGGCGGCTTGACAAACGCGATCATCTGGATGGTCAGGGTTGAAGTGGTGGTGGTTGGCAGCTGCCCTTCCTCCTCAGCTGGGACTCCTGCCCCTGAGGTCAGGGCACCAGTCGAGGCTTCCAAATTGGCGGGGGGGTTCAGTTGGCTGCGGAGGGGTGGAGGATTCTGGTTGTGGGTGGAGGGCAAGACAGCAAATTATCTAAAAGGGTTTTGAAGAGCACGATCTGGAGCCCTTCCAAATGACTAGTTCTGCATTATGTATTCTAATGGGGAAAGCCCTGAGGTGGTTTGGCTACGGACACCACTGCCAACTGAGGCTGTCAGAGCTCAGGCACAGGCCAAGGCCAAATGTTGTAGATCAGCTCCGGGCTTCAGTCACCTGTCCATCAGCCAGATCTCCAGAACATTATCATAAGATGGTAGAACAAAGTTGTTTATTACTGAATATCTTGTCTTAAAAAAAAAAAAAAAATGTTAGTTGCTGTCACGATCGACGTCTCAGTTGAAACAAGAAAGCATAATTATGTTGCGTGGATTTTGCATGAATTTTTCTGTTTAAAATATATAATGACATTTTTGAGTATAATCTTCAATAATTAGATCTTTGAAACAGTATAAATATTTTAAATTCTCCTTAGCAGAACAAGTTCGTCTTCCATCAGAAACATACCGCCCATTGCTCCCAAAGGAGCTTTTCACAACTAAAGATCTTTGTCAATGTAGTGCACTTAAACACGAATAGCTTTTGCTCAGGAGCCTGTTGGGGAATTTTCTCCATTCTTGAAACTATTATTCCAGCACTAGTGCTGGTCATAAGGGGACTCCTGTTGTGTTTTTGTTCTGGCTAACTTATACGTCATTCTGTTTTGTATTGATTTTGAGTTTCAGCATTGTTATTTTCCTCCTTACCTCGCTGGAACCCGTTAATCCGAGTGCTCAAAACATCCACTCCATCCCAACATTTGTTGTAGTAGTTTATGAGTGCATGTGTGTGTGTTGTCACACAAATATGCTAAATATATTTAGTTTTATATGGATTTGAGTATATTCTGATCGGAAATCCACCTAGGCTGGGCGTAAAATCACAGCCTAAAGGATCAGTCAGTGACACATCGCTTTATATATAAAATCCCCTGCATTCTAACTTGGTGTATTGAAGAGAATACCAGCTTATCAGCAGGGTTTTTGGTCTGAGTTAATTAAGACCCATCCATTGGGATACAGGGAGTGGAGATTGTCCTGAAAGGGCATCCTAGGTCAAAAGATTAGCACCGGACATCCCAGATTTGCTGATCCTGCCAAACAATGAGACTGATTTCAGGTCACTCCTCTATAGAAGCAATACAGCAATTTAAACAGATAACTATTGGAGAGCTTTAGATTTCATTTAGCAGCTTCCTTTGGCTCATATCCCTTATTTCCTAACACAATTCATCACTTGCATTCATATTTATGTAATGAGGCATTGAGATTGTTGAATGTGGAACAGATTGTTTTGAGGTCAGACCTTCGTGTCTTTTAAGACATTGTGGGTAAAGAGTTGGACGAGGGGACAGAAGGTCCCCTTCAGCTGCGTGGCCTGAAGCCCTCAAGACTGCTTCTGAATGGAGGTCATACCCGAGACTGACATTGATGTAATTCCGGCGAGGCAGAGTCCCGGCGCTCCGCTACCATGCGGCTGCCTCGACACCTTAAAGCAATAAAGCTCCTTCTCTGAGCGTGCCCTTGACGAGCAGGCCGAACGCATGCAGCGAAGGGGCACCGCTGCCTGCCACTCACAGTCCTGCGTTGGTAATGTCTGATCCCACTCATTTAGGAATGGGGAATGTGAACACACAAAGCTTGTTTCCATGTGTACATCCATTTGTAAACTAGGATCTCTGGAATTATTACAACAGAGAAATCTAGTTTAAAATTTGTGACACATTCTTTGTATTTAGTTGATTGACAAGAGTCTTTACATTTATATTGTTGAAAGGCATTTATTTATTTATTTTTTACAAAAATGTGTGGTGTTACCAATTAAAAAAATTGCCTTGTTTATTTGTTAAAAGTTTTTGAATTACACTTTTCAAGGTAAATATATTTTACAAAAATCATGATTTTGTTCAGTCATGAATATAAAAGTATATGTTATAAAAGTATATGTTACATATGTATATGTAATATAAAGTAATGTGACTCCATTTGACCTAAACTGTGAAAAATACTGAAATAAATAATCACAACTTAAATGTCGTAATTAAAATAATTAATAATTAACAAAACTTAAAAGTAAGTGCTTGTGCTGCTTTACATTTTTAATTTCAGTCAATTTGGATATATCTATAAAAAACGCTAAATTTTAAGTTGTGATAACTAATTGCAACAATCATTTTTACAGTACATGCCTTTTCATTAAAAGGTCAAAATATGTGATGATTTTTCTAGTGACTCTAGTGAGTATGCTATCAGTGTTATTTATTTATATGGTTTTCTTGTCACATGACAACAAAATGGCTTCTTGCATGTTTGTTACACCACTTTGATTTAGCTTATAAAACATTTTCAAATAGGCTATTCATATATATTTTAGGACAAAGGGCTTCATTATTACTTTTTTAAAGAAATAATAATAAAATATTTTTCCTTGAATTTTCAATTTGTATTTTTTTAACTTTATTTTTATTTTGAGAGACTTTCTTTTTTTTCCCCCCAGTAATTAAAAACTCGTTCATAAAAGAATGTGTATTTAGGCCATTTTTTTTTTAGGCTAAATTGTAGCTATAATTGCCCGATTGCGCAAAACATTGCAGAACTGTGAGGCAGGTACTTTTGTTTAATAAATATATGCGAATGCCTTCATTTTTACATGTCATCTCAGTTATTCATTGAATGAATTTTCACAGCCTGTGAAACTGGATTAAACAACATATTGTCAGGTTGACCTCCTTTATCATCATCTTCTTGGAAATAAATACGTGTACGGAACACCATGCGGTCGCTTGGCTGCGTCCATCTTTTCAACACCGTTCCGCAGGAACGGATCCAAAGAGCGCGCGCCTGACGCTCATTAACTTTCCCCTTGGCGCGCTACAATGCGCCTCGCGAGCGCTTTGTGCCAAGAAGCAATGCTTCTCTTAACAAGTACTACAACTAGCCCGCTCTTCTCCAACTGGGAGAGAAATTGCTTTCCAAAACGATGGAAGGAGGACGGTTTAATTAGAATTTCATTTGAGCTAAACTGAGAGAAACGATGTAGTTAACATTTGGTAGACTTAATTGGGACCTTTTCTTCCTCGCCCCCTTAAAAATGCGGACGCTACCCCCGTTAATCTTCCATTTACAATCAATTGAGTTGACCAAACAAAAGTCTGGGTCTTTTTTTTCTTCCTGTCTCAGTCGAGCTTTTGTCGCTTGTAAATGCCTCAATTTCGGCTGATCTCTGTCGTGTACATGCTCTGCGCTGTTGACAGTTCATTAATGCGCTCTTGTCCCTATAATCCCTCTCGCCGCGTTACATGTGCATGCAGTAATGAGCTCCGTTGTCAATTAACATGTTTCTAGAAGCAAAGCTGGTTGCTCAGATGTTTGAGAGGTAAGTGCAGAAAAAGGCCAACGAGACTGCCTTTAGGTTGTTTTCTTCCCTGCAATCTTTTTTAGGCACTAGGCAAGATAGGCAGCTTTGCACAAAAGGGATTTTTTTTATACCTCACACAAACATGTCTTTTGGTGAGACCCGCCCACACTGGTTTTTTCCCAGACCTCTTCACCACCAGAAATCCTCTCATCTTTTAGTTCATTTTTCTGCGTTTATATTGTGCTTAAACAATCCATTCTCACAGCACAGCAAATCAACGCATTCAAAATGTCAACCCACCGAATCAAATAAAGTTGAACTCCTGCCTTAAAATCAAATTAGCAGTGATAAGTTTAATTTTTAGATCAATTTGAATGTAATTACTGGTGAATAAAATCGAGCCGATACTAAAAACTTGTCGAAATTACAACTGAATAGAATATAATAGTTCTTGCACTTTGCTCTGTGACTTGTTTCTCTTTTGAATTAATATGTTCAGTATTCTTTTTTTTTTCTTTTTTTTTTTTTGCTTAAATTCTTAATCTTCTTAATAATTATTTTACTAGCCATTTTAGCTTTTTCTCTATTTGCTTCGCCCAAGAAAATTTATATTATTCAGTAAATGCGCATTATAACAAATGCAGACTATATCAAATGTATTCCAGGTTGTTAAGCTCTCAAGAATCGATTATGACTCTTGGAACACATAGTGATTTATGTTTAAAAAAATCACACATTTATTCCACATTGGACGACATTCGAATGCAGCTGAATGAAAAGAAGACACGTCTGTTCAAACACATTTTCGAACCGTGCCTCTGAGGAGGTGAATAGGCCATTCAACTAGTAATATTAGTCTTCCTTGTGGTCCCAAGACGTGGGCATAATTGCTAATTGGGCTGTAATTGGGAGAGTGAGATTTGGGATCACGCGCTTGTCTCTCATCAGAATTTCTGTTAGCGTATAAGGATAATATTGTTCCAGGATCCGTGCTCGGAATACATTATTGTTTATTATAGCGGCGGTGATGAGGAGAAGTGGGAAAAGTGTAGTCCATTTTCCACCTACTGATGAACACGACTCGATGCGCTGAAGCTTCCCCTGAGGCTCTTTAGTTGATTAACGTAATAGGCTTTCAAGAGTCCATGTTTTATCTGATAATTTGAGCCATTAAACTGAAGTCAAGTGTACGGTCAGAGAGGCAGAGCCGTGTATCAAATGTCTGAGTGAAACCACAGGCTTTGAACTCCACCAGACATGTCATTATGAGTTTGAAATTTAACTGTGCACTGAATGGCTACAGGCGATAGATCGATATTATATTTGATAGATGAACGAGTCTTGATTGTCCCTTGATTTTATTAAAACGACACAAATTATACAATTAATTTACCAGACAGTGGCTAATATAGTCTACTTAAAAAGTGGCAGTTTATATTTTACTTATAAAGACGAATTTTATGCAAAAGTAAATCTTTAGTCACTGTTTTTAGCTTGTAGCTAATTCTTTTAAAATAGGCTAGCACAACTCTGAATTAAGCCTATACATTTTCAAATGACCTTAAAATAAAATGTGCTGATCCTAAATCATAAAAATATGAGAAACCCCCAAAATGAAGCAATTAAGATTCATGTTAAACAAACAGATGGTGAATTCAGGTAATTTTTCTAGGCTATATAAAAATAAAGCCGACATTAATGTATTTAGGATTTTATTTTTTAGCATTTGCTTTACTGCGTCAACAATTGTCAACAAATTTACAAATTTATCAAACATTTCTTTTTACACATAGGTTGCATTTGTTTATAAAACGCTTTTATTTAATCTAGTCTACAAATAATTGCTTGACAGCCCCGTATGGCAGTGGTTTCGTTAAATAATATTTTATTCTGTTTTATGTACAATTCCTGGATGATGTGATGATTTTCTCCCGTCCTGTTCTTCTTCGTTCATGTCGGTGGAAGATGTTAAAGCACCACACACATACACACACACAAAAAAAATGCGGTTCATCAATTGTCCAAGTTCAGTCGAAAATTGCTCGCGTCTCAGTTTTGGTGTCCTCTGGAAGAATCATTTCCGCTGGATAAACAACTGGCGTTATCGTGCAATTTCCGTATGTGCTTTTTCAAGTCAAAGTTCCTGCAGAAGCCTTTCCCACAGGTCCCGCAGGTGAAGGGCTTCTTGTCGTTGTGCGTGTGCATGTGAAACGTGAGGTTATAGATCTGATGGAAGGCTTTGCTACAGATTGAACACTTGTACTGTTTTTCGCCACTGTGGGTCAGTTTGTGATTCTTGTAATTCCCTGAAAAATTAATAATAATAAAAAAAACGAATTATGTCAGTTTTTCCCCCAACAGGTCAACAGTTCACAATTAAGTTACATTTAACAGAAGAGTTTCATTTCCAAGCCTTCCCTAATCAGCACTTTGCATGTTGAAGTCAAGAAGTTGTCAAACTTAGTTAATATCACGTCGAGAGCTGTCGACGTACAAAGGAGTTAAAGGTCTGTGTTTTGACCCATATGAAATGTAAAAATCTTGTAATGGTATAAGTAGTTAGTAGAGTGACAAATTGATCTCATTTAAAATTGTTTAAGGCCTTGTTTTTCTTACCTTTTTGATGAAAGCCCTTTCCACAAAATTCGCAGACGAATGGTTTGTAGCCGGCGTGAATTCGGATATGTGTGTTTAAAGTCGAGCTTCTGTTGAAAGCTTTTCCACACTGGTTACATTTATGAGGTTTCTCCTGTGAATAAAGTCATAACATCTTTGTAAGTAAATTATATCTCGCGGGAGCATTTTATTAAAAACTTATAAGGTTCATAAATTGCAGAGTTTTTTTTTTTACTCACCTGTGTGTGAATGATTTTATGTCTACATAATGTGCTGGCCTGCCGGAAACCTTTCCCGCATACTTTACACACGAACGGCCTTGCTCCTGTGTGTACCGGCATGTGTCGCGTCAGGTTATAGTGCGCGTTGAAGACCTTTAAAAGAAAAACGAAAGAGCTCAATAAATCATCGTCAATTTATTTGATGTGTACATAATTTTAATTTCCCACATCCCGTCAAAATAACTTGACAAATTCCGTAATTTACCTTTCCACAAACTTCACACGTGAAGTTCTTGGGTTTCCCGTCAGTTGAGCAGTTATTCGTTTTGCTGTGCGCTTTCACTCCGTTCTTCTCAGTCAGATTGTTGTTCTCCCGAACAATCTGGTCCAGCTGCCCAGGAAGATGCTCTTTATGTGGATACTGAGGTGTGGGGAATTTCTCCGGTGAAACACACGCAAGTTTCGCGTTCTCCAACAAGAGGAGCTTCTGGTGCGCGCTTATGGCTTGTGCTTGAGAGTTCGCGATTGCTGAGGAAAATAAGTGTCCGCTCAGCAGCTCGGACTGATGATAAGCAGAGTCCAAATAATTGAAATAGCACAACGATCCATTGGTAGGCATGGCCAGCGCTTGGTGTATCACCTGCGGTTTGATGACCCTACTCCCCGGCAACACCGAGTGCTTGATGCCCGCGTCCGTTTTGCTGCAGACGCCGCAGTTGGCTTTACACATGGCCGCTGAAGTGCATAGTGCTCCCCTGAAATTAACTTTCCAGAACTCGGAATAGTTCATTAAAGCCTTGGCCTGCAGATCGTAGCTGAACGGCTGGATCGGGATCATGCAGGGAATGGGAGTACACAAGCCGACCGCCTTCTTCCCCACTTCGGATCCCTCAAGACTTCCACGGCGCTCCTCCGCTTTCGGTTCCGACGTCTTGGACATGATTCTGTCGATGGAAAACGCCAGGGACTTGGGTGCAGCCGTGGCCGTGGACCCGCTCCTGTCGTCAAGTCTCGGGCAGGACATCACTGTTTCCAGAGGGAGAGAGCTCGCCATTTCTACCCAACTTGGTGTGAGCATCGACCAGCCGCCCCGTCCTCTCCTGTTGAATTCCAGAGAAGCCAGGACACGCACCAGTTTAATAAGCACCTTGCTTTTACAATGTCACCCATTTGCATTCAAATGGCCATCCCCAGAACAATAGCATCCAGGGGTACCCGATTAATGCTCATTAACTAGTACACACAAAATTAACAGGACATTACAGAGCTCGTTAAGCAGAGAATAAGACAAAACCCCTCCCAGAGTCGATTCCTATTCAGCACTTGCGAAAATCTTACAGCAAACTTACGCCAGAGAGTCAATGTTGTAGTTTACCTTTTTCCTCCAAAGCGCACAGCAGATGTATTCAACGACAACGGCGTGACTGCACTGTCACATTTTACTCACAGACGTCCTCATCAGCGCGAGATCACTGTCTGGAGCACTTAGCTGACATCACTTGCTCTTGCTCTTATCAGGGTGACAAGGAAGCGCCATCACCAGAACTGTCCCCTCTCTTACCGCTCATTTATACACGGCCACGGGGGTGGTATGCATGACAGATACTACAGATTATTATTTAAGTTTCTTGCCCCAATTCGTCTGTCGCGCGTTCACAGCGCAGTTCACATTTATGATCCGCAAGGTGCAGGTGGATTGCAGTAAAACATATATAGGCTAAAAAAAATATTTATTTTCATTATTGTATATTGATTTTTTTTTTCAGTTTATTTCGTTCTTAAAAAATAATATTTTAATAAGACGTTTAACGTAGGCCTATTTTGATCCTAAAATTGCTGCATTTGATACACATATAATAAGAGCCCGATCACACGAAAATGCGTATCAATAGTACGAATGTGTAATCTCGTAGAATATATACATTATATATATAGTACGCAGTTTTTCGCGTGATACGCATTTTACTTTATTACACACTCGTACTATTGATACGCATTGTCATGTGATCGTGTTGTATAATAAACATATTCATACGTCACTTTATTTATTTGTTTATTTATTCATTCAGTTTCACAGGAAATGTGCAGTTCAGGTCGGTTTATTAAGAGGGATTTGGCGACCGTCCGACCAGTTTCAATTTTCATTGCAAGTTGCTAATCCTTGTCGCTGAAAATTGCTTTTCCATGCTGGTTTATACTTACTATTTGTACAATTGAGAAGGTCCCATTTCCACCTGTTTAGAGAGCAGATTGCGAGAGCAGAACCTCCCTCGGATCCTATTAAACGTTTTCCTCCTTCACCTATTCAGAGGAACCAATTTTCCAGCGCGATTCAGAGTTCAGCCCCGAAAGAAGCAGCTCTTTCACTTTTAGCCACTAAAGCACTGCGTGGAACCTGGTTTTGTGTTTTTCTGAAATAAAGGGAAGGATTAAAGCAGGGAAGAAAAGACTTAGCCTGGCCAGAGGTATAGAACGAAATGGGAAGAAAAAGGAGAGAGACCCTTTTAAAGCTGTATAAAAAGTTTGCTGGAATCCAGAGTTTTGTGTGCTTGCTACAATGACCAGTCGCCCTCTCGTCTTTTTAAGAGGGCCAGCTTGAAATCATTTGTTTGCAGACGATTTCACCTGAGACTCACAACAAAGTATTACAAAAAGCCCGAAACGGAGCTTTTCAAGTTCAAACACAGCTATGTGATTATCTTTACTCTGAGGAGAATATGGTGGAAGTTGCTCATGCAGCGACGCCTGGAGATGATGTTGACTTAACATTCTTCTGAGGGAAGCGTGATGACGTCTTCGAACACGACAGCAGTGCATTAATTAGCTTGTTAGGCTTTGACTGTAAATACTACACTGTGAATGAACCTTCTGATTAAGTTGCTCGTGAATTGGACCCATTTTAATATAGTTTAACCTGTATAGTTGCTACATTTCTTTATTTTTTCTTTGTGACTTCAAGGCAGTTAGTGGTTTACTGTTTCAACGAAATAAAACAAGCAAAAAATAGTTGGGAAACCGATTCCCCACACCTGCAGCCGCAGCAGAGGTTCCACTAATTCTACTCATATGTAAATGATCTAACTCTAATTTGAGTTTATTCAGGCACAATTAGCGGCTTGTCCACACAATAAACATTGATCTCTGTAACGTCACTCTCAGTCCGCGAACACATTGCGAAATTAGCTCAAATTCCCATTCAACGGACGCGCTCCTCTTCAGAAAGCAGGAGGCAAAAGACGGAGCACGATTTACATGACAAATTGTTTGTGTATTATGGCGCATTTAATTGTCGTATACAAACCAGAGAACTTTACATAGATTTTGAGAACAAATAGCCATTAGTTCACAGCCGATATTAGGAAAATGACATGTTTGGCACAGCAGAAAACTAAAGAAAATGTCGTGTTTGCAACATATTGTAGTTGTTTTTAAACTTAATCGAAATTGTATTCTTAATTTTAATGATTTTCCTTCAAGAATGAGTTTTTGAATCTTGGAAGAATGTCATAAATGTCTAAACATGAATTCAGGGTAAATATTTGGCTGTCATTATTGAGATTTTGTTGTTTTGCATAATGTGACATATTTGGTCTGAGTTGGGAGAGGGGTTGATATAATATTTAGCCTACATTTGGGGACTAAATTTGGCTTGTTATAAAAAGTAATGAATTATATAAATAAATAAAAAAACGTTGAATACACAGAAAAAATGGTAAAAGCTGTCTTTTGAAAGGGTGTGTGTGTGTGTGTGTGTGCGCTTGATTATATGATTTAGACACAAATTTGTATAATGACATGGTTATTACACTGTTATTATAACGTATATATGGTTTATTATTGAAAATGGCTTAAAAAAACATACTAAATAATGTTTATTAAAAATGCAGAAAGTTTTCTGTGATGGGTAGGTTTAGGGGTAAGGTTAGTGTAGGGATAGAATGTAAAATTTGTACAGTATAAAAACTATTACACCTATGGAATGTCCTCATACTGATAGGTGCACCAACATGAGTGTGTGTATGTATAGTATAATTGCATTTGTTTTAAAGTTGACCAGCATTCCAGAGTAGATTTCTAGTAATAACAGCAAGATTTGTCATTGGCTGTATAGGATGAACAGCGAAGATGCATACGTTTTTTTGTTGTTTGTTTTTTCAGTCTACATATTCACTGTCTAATTACTGAATGCTTATTTTCAGCAGGGCTACTTTTTCTGTGTCCACTTTGTTTAATTAAAATAAGTTTAGGTGTTTAAGAAATGAGTTAATCTTTGCAACAGCAATGACAGCTTGTGAATCACATTAACAGGTTACATAAGAGAAGTGAAATGCGTGTGTCCAAATGTGTGGTACTTACTGATCATGAAGACACCTGTGAATTTATCAGCTTTTAATTCCAGGTGCACTAAGAAAGAAAGTGATGTAACACTTTAAGTGTAAGAATTACAGGACATGAGAGACAAACAGAAATGGAGCGAGACTCAAGCACACCCCCAGAGACACATTGTGCCACACTTTGTGGCAGGGATCCCACCCTTAGGTGCATTTAGAGACCGATTCAATGCAACTCTTCCAATCCATCTGTTCTCAGAACAGTCAGAGTTTTAATGAAAGTACAGATTTAAATTTAGCCCTGATCTGCACAGATATACGAGAAGAGAACATGTTGATTAGTCCACTTTTTATGTTGATTTGAGTGAATTTTTCTGATTTTCTTCCTCATACTCTTGGATTAAGAAATGAAGTGCTGGTGTGATGTTTAACATAAACAGATCAAATGGCAAGGATTAAACATCGTCATTAACATTCTGAAGCAAATAACTTGTCATTGCAGAGAGAATGTTGTCTGTGTGCAAGTTGAAAACATGCCAGACTACACTCTAAAAATGCTGGGATAAAAACAACCCAGTTGGGTTGAAAATGGACAAACTCAGCAATTGGGTTGTTTTAACCCAGCAGTTGGGTTAAATGTTTGCCCAACGTGCTGGATAGTTTTATTTAACCCAACTATTGTTTAACAAATGACTATATGGCTGGCTTAAAATTAACCCAAAATAGGTTGAAAATTAAAAAAATCAGATGCATAATTACTAGAGGCAACAATAATAATCAAAAGGTGAACATTTATTAATAAGCAATTTAATACATGTTTATTGTTTAATTATTCATTAAATTTATTGATACATGTTCATTTATTAATGTTAATTTCCAACATACTTTGGGTTAATTTTAAGCAAGTAATACAGTCATTTTTAAATAATATTTGAGTTAAATAAAACTACAGGTTGGACAATCCAATAACAATGGAAGCTTGTTTTCTCCACTGAATAAAAAATAAAAAGGGTAATTGCAACTTTTTATCTCTTAAATTTTGGCTCTTTTTCTCAGAATTCTGACATTTTTCTCAGAATTGCATGAAATAAACTCGCAATTGCGTGTTATGAAGTCAGAATTGCGAGATATAATTCACAATTATGATGGAAAAAAAGTCATTTTTTTTCTCAGAATTGGACTTTATGATTCATATCTCATATCTCATGATTATGAAAAAAAAGTAGTCAGAATTGTGAAGAAAAATGTCAGAATTGTGAGATATAAACTGAAAACTGAGTTTATATCTCGCAATTCTGACTTTATTTCTCGCAATTGTGAGTTTATATCCTGCAATACTGACTTAAAGTTTATAGACCTTATGTATCCCCGCCCCTTTTCAGCCTTGCGCTCGTTGTCTTTTGACTTCCGGTTTGTATTTCCACAGCGATATTACATTTATGAATGAACTGCTCGTTTTAAAATCTTCCCGATCTACTGACATTTGTTAAGACATCTGCTTTAAACATAACAATGCTCATGATAACTTTCATTAACTCTACAACAAGTAAATCCACTTAACCAACAGCGATGCCATAGAAATGTAGGAGAGCTACCGCAAAACGGAAGTTCAAAGACAATTTTATAAAGATGGCGGCGCGCTTGTTTCTCTGGTAAATAAGGTCTATATTCTAAATTCTATATTCTAATATTCTAATTCTAAAACAAAAGTCAGAATTGTGAAATAAAAAGTCGCAATTATCTTTTACATTTATTCCATGGGGGAAACTTCCATAAATAACCGTCAATGTGGTTAAGTGTTTCTTTAGTGTTTCACATTAGAAGAAATTAAGCCATATTTGGAAAGATATGAGGGTGAGTAACTAATGCCACAATTTCTTCAAAAACAATCCATTTAAGTGTTTTGTTTTTTTTTTAGTTAAAGATTGCATGAAACCAAAGTTGTAATAGTCTTTTTTTCCCTATCTTGTCATATATCTGAGTGAAATGGCCTCTTGAACAAAAACAAATGTAGGGCGGGACTTGATTTTGTCCATTGGGAATTGATGTCATGTGAGTGCCAGGAAACACGTCATCAGAGAAGAAATGTTTTATTCTGATCACATATTTTGATCACAGATTACGAGGGCACAAAATGTGTTTTATTTCACGGGGACTTTTATTTTGGGCCCAAACGTGAGGGTTTAAGAATTGAAGTTGCTGCTAAAGTTGCGTACTTCCGGCTAACATGTAGATAAAGTACTTATTTACTCATTTATTATGTATTTGTGCATTATTTATTTATTTAAAATCTGAAGCCTTAACTAATCATTGTTGCATAAACCTTCACATCTTTGCAAATAGTTTTTCTGATTCCTACAAAAATGCTTACCTCAAACAAACATATACAGACTAAAAAAACCCTCATATAGCAATAGTAAGAGAAAAAGAGAGTAGCTGTCGAAGTTGCGAAGGAAACAGTGAAGCTGTGTTGTCAGGCATTTGCTGTGGACTGCAAAAAATGGCTGTTTTAAAGCAGACTTGAGTGAGTCCTTTTGTCAGCCAGGACATTCCAGCAGCCCGTCAGAGTTTCTCACCTGCGCCTCACTGGCTGTCCGTTCACCTCTCTTCAGCATCCCAGGACACACACGCATGCGAGGATCACTCAGATGTGCTCATACGGCAAACATTTGCATGGTCACAGTACTTCCTCAATAGCTTTTTGTGATTGTGCGGTCTTGTCATAGCCATACACGGCTCCCTATCTATAGTGCATGCTCTCTTAGCCAGCTCTTTTCTGTTTGAAATTGTCTTTCAGTGCACCTTTCTTCTCTATTTTCCTTTTCAATTCCTAATGTTCTTTCAAGTGCTGAGTGAACCACTTTTGCTCCTGCTTCTATTTGTCTGACCCTTGTCCGTGTGCAGTAGGTTCTCCATAATGTCAGCTCTGAATGGCACAGTGGTCTCCAAAGCGCGGGGGGACTCAACTGCACCTTTGATGCTCCGAGCAAAAGGTTTGAATGCTTTTTCCAGAACAATGGCGAGGAAGCCTGACAAAGCCGCGGGTGCAGCGCAACCTGAGTAACCCTACTTCACCTTCCTATTCACCATTCACGTCCCTCATCTGTCCAGCAAATTAAATATGGTCCGCAAAATGGACAAGGGAATGTCCCCTCCGGCGTTATGGGGATGGAGGAGACTGCGGGATGCAGACGATGTGTCTTGTGAGTAAGGCCGAGCATTAACATATTCACTTCAGGCTTCAGAACAGGTGGATGAGGGAAGAATGGGAATGAGAATGAGTGAAGGATGCCATTCCAGCTATTTGATTGGCTGCAGAGAATGAGCTCATTGCTCTCAAGGGCATGATTATCCACTTTAAAGTTATTTCAAGCATATTTGTGTTTCTTTGAGGAGATGTCTCAAGTTATCAGACTCTCACATGACATCACCGTTTTGAGGATGTGTAGTAACAACACTGTGGAACTGCAATTCTTTAATAATGATGTTTATTAACTTTTTTAGATAGAATTACTTTATACATTGAAAATTAATCAACTTCTCGAATATTGATTTATGTAAACACTACAAAGTTTTGGAGTCAGTAAGATTTAAAGGGTTAGTTCACCCAAAAATGAAAATTCTGTCATTAATTACTCACCCTCATGCCGTTTCACACCTGTAAGACCTTCGTTAATCTTTGGAACACAAATTAGGATATTTTAGTTGAAATCCGATGGCTCTGTGAGACCTTCATAGGGAGCAATAACATTTCCTGTCTCAAGATCCATAAAGGTACTAAAAACATATTCAAATCACTAAATAAGTTGTTATTTTGTTTGTAATTAATATTGAGCCACTGTACTCACATGAACTGATTTAAATGTGTTTTTGGAACCTTTATGGATCTTGAGCGAGGAAATGTCATTGCTCCCTATGAAGGCCTCACCGAGCCATCGGATTTCAACAAAAAACACTTAATTTACGTTCCGAAGATTAACGAAGGTCTTACGTGTGTGGAACTGCATGAGTAATAAATGACAGAATTTTCATTTTTGGGTGAACTAACCCTTTAGAAAGAAAGAAAGAAAGAAAGAAAGAAAGAAAGAAAGAAAGAAAGAAAGAAAGAAAGAAAGAAAGAAAGAAAGAAAGAAAGAAAGAAAGAAAGAAAGAAAGAAAGAAAGAAAGAAAGAAAGACTTTTTTCCAGTAAGAATGCATTAAACTGATCAAAAGTGACAGTAAAGACATTATGATATAGAGATTTCTATTTAAAATAGATTAATAAATAATCCTGTTTAATATCAAATTTAATAAATAATCCTAAGAAACATATCACAATTTCCACAAAAATATTAAGCAGCACAACTGTTTTCAACATTGGCAATAATAAGAAATGTTTCTTGAGCAGCAAATCAACATATTAGAATGATTTCTAAAGGATCATGTGACACTGAAGACTGGAGTAATGATGCTGAAAATTTAGATTTGCTATCACAGAAATAAATGACATTTTAAAATTAATACAGAAAACAGTTATTTTAAAGTTTAATAATATTTCACTTTTTTTTACTGTAATTTCATCAAATAAATTGCATTTTACAGAATTTTTCTTTATTAAACATTCAATTTAATATTTTTTTAACAAATTCAAGACTCGCTCACTGTCAACAAAATATTAAATATGATAAATTACTATATATTATCAATTGACAGTAATTGATCAAACTAATTTCATAATTCAAGTCCTTAAAATGTATATTATAACTATTCTTTTGTCAAAGCAATAAGGCACTCAAGTTTGTGCTGTATAGTGAATATAGTCACATTTCTAACCTTTCAGCCATGACTATATTCACAATATAGCACAGCATCTAATATTTTATTGCCTAATTATAATGCAGATTATTTGAAACCTTTATTTACAAGCAAATGTTGTCTTTATTCAGCTAAACTGATTAGGAAAAAAGTAAAATACATTTATTTTTTTAACAAATTCAAGACCTAACTCACTGTCATCAAAATATTAAATATGATAAATTACTATATATTATCAATTGACAATAATTGATCAAAATAATTCCATAATTTGAGTCCTTAAAAATGTATATTATGCTATAAAAAAATGGTCAAAGCAATAAGGCACTCAAGTTTGTGCTGTACTGTGAATATAGTCACATTTTTAACCTTTCAGCCATGACTATATTCGCAATATAGCACAGCCTCTAATGTTTCATTGCCTAATTATAATGCAGATTATTTGAAATCTTTATTTACAAGCAAATCTTGTCTTCATTCAGCTAAACTGATTAGGAAAAAGTAAAAAAAAGTCAAAGGTTCAAATTCCGCCTGCTAATTGCTAAATGAACATGCTAACACAGCTGATTGTGACGCAATGGGGTAATTTACCAAATCTTAATTTACCAAATCTTGCTTGAAGGTCGGATATTACGCGGAAAGGCACAGTGAGATCTCAGCATAAGCCCATTCTCAGGGTCAGATATGACACACTTTATCCTCTGAGCCATTTCTGATTAAAACAGGATGATGATGATCATCTTCATCTCTCACTCACTCTCTCTCAACCTGACGGCGCTCCCATGAGATGAACATAATGTGAGATTACTTTAAACATTAAGCTATTCATTTCAAGGAAAAGATCAAAAAAATAATAATCAGGCCCGTTGTACCCCGTCCTAATGCGGAGATAAGATGGTTGTGAGTTGGCTTTAAAAAAAAAAAATAAACATAAGAGGCTTTGAATTGTCCTTGTTGAAAGGATCTGACATCTACCTGTTTACTTAGAGGGTTTACTTAGAGACGCGCGCTGGCATCCAGTCCCTCCACACGAGCGCTCGCGCATCTGAGAACAGTCGGTTGTAGTGTAGGTGAGAGTCGTGCGCAGTCTCGTCATCACACAATGACATCTGCTCGAGGCAGGGTGAAACTACGCACGCTGTGGGCCTCGAATTGAAACGTTTAAGTCTAACCCAACGTTGGCACACAAATGTAATCTTGTGCTACTTTTCCTGTGTATTTGTGCCTGCAATTTGTGTTTTTCATTTGCCCACCGCCTTCGTTCTCGAGGTCACACGCTGCGCTCGAAGCCGGGTCTCGCGCCTCGGAAGCCTCTCCCGCACAGATGCGAGTGTGAACCTGGGGCCAGTTCTTGTTGCGCCGGTCAATTGGAGAATCTTTTATTTGGATACACTTATCATTCCTATTTCCTAACCTGATTGAGGCTTAAAAGCCAAAGCAGCTCAGATCGTGCCAGAATAAATCTCCTTGCCTATTAATCTGTCGCCGGGTCCTCTCCCTCTCAAAATTGTTGCATTGCGACAGGATTTATGAGGAAATTAAATGTATGATATCCGAGGCTCCTCTTACGGCGCTCCGTTCCCGGCGACAGAGCATTTCTGTCCTCCTCTGTTGATTACAGTGAAATCAGCGCGAGAGCGGCGCCTCGGAGGAAGCGTACATTCCCACAATTAGGTCACAGCGGCGGGCCACGGGAACATATTCTAGCGGTGGGCCTCTCTCATTTGTCTTTCCCTGCCCTGTGCCCCCGCGCCGAGCAACACACCAAATTGTATCCGTGGGTTTTGATCGGAAAGAGTAAGGAGATGAAAAGGCAATTTCCATCTGCTAGTTAAAGCTCCTCCATTCCTTTCTCTGGCTCCGAGTGCTGCATTATTGCCCATAGTCTGTGCTCCAGGGGGTTAAATGAAACACTTCACCTCAGTTATACTTAATGTGCCAATGGACAATGTTATTCAACCAGATCACATGTAAATGCTGAATGATGCATTCGACAATCTTCATCACTGTATCTTTAAATCATAAAGAAGAGCAAAATAACTTTTGATTTTTTTCTATCTATCTATCTATCTATCTATCTATCTATCTATCTATCTATCTATCTATCTATCTATCTATCTATCTATCTATCTATCTATCTATCATCTTTAAATTTTAAAATATTAAAACAGAAAACAGTTATTTTAAATTGTAATTATATTTCACAAGTGCTGTTCTACTGTGTTTTTGATATAAATAAATAAAGCCTTGGTCAGCATAAGAGACTGACTTCTTTTAAAATTATAAAACAAAAAAACAACAAAAAAAAAAACAAAACAAAAAAGGTCATCTTCTGCTGTAAAAAAATATATCATATAAAAATAAATTTAATACAAATGATTCAGGCTGTCAATCCAATAAAATAAAAATAAAATCTAAAATATTATTATTATTATTATTTAATTTAAATATGTATATACATATTTAGAATATTTGAATTTATGGTTCCTTAATTATGTTAGTATTGTTTAAATATGTTAATTCATGTTTGGAATCAAGATTTGTTTTTGTTTTCATTTCAAATCTTGTCTTGTTTGTTTTTCTCATCCTTAAGGAGTTGTTTTCGAAAAATCTGTTATAATTAAGATATTCATCCTTCTTTTAATATGTCACTGTTTTAATATCTAATCCCTTGCATTTATACTTATTGTCTTGAAGATCAGACTGATTTGTTTTGAAAATCTTATATGAACATTTTTAATCTGGTTGAGAAGATCTGCCTTGGGACTGGTCTGTGTCATCTTTGGTCATTCAATCTCCTTCTGTTCTGCAATATAGGCACTAAAGATGAGCTATGACTTAATCCCAAAATGTTAATCTCAGACTTTTTTCTTTTTCTTTTCTTCTTGGTGGAAGTGGTTGGGTGTGGGGAGAGGTTAAAGTCATGGTTGAAGTTGTGTGCATCTTACTGTAAGTCCTGAATGAAGCCTGTGTTGTATGGCAGGTGTTGCATTTGATGAACTTGAAACCCTGGGCGTAGCTTCATTTATAAAGATTTTGAGACTTTTAAGGTGGCCAGAGCAATGAATAAAACAGTGTGACTTTTGTTATTATTCCAACCCCAAATTCATATGAATTCTTACGAATGACCTACCCCTAACCCCACCCTAAAACCTACCCGTCAGTGGGGTTTAGACAAATCACAGCCACCTCGTAAAATATGTATGAATTGGTGGTGAGATAGCGTGAGATTTCGTATAATTCATTTAAAGGTACACTATGTAAAAAAAACTTCATGCATTTTGTGTAAGAACGTTGTTTTGGTTATGCTTCGGATCTGCGTGACTATGTGGATGAATATGATCCTACACAATGGATACTGCTCTTCAACAATCACCCGTTGAGTAATAAAAACCCCTTTTACAACATTTCAAATCCCTCAGTTGTCGCCATCTCCAAAAAGCCAAGCCTATGTTGATTCTTGTTTTATTACAAGCTCTGTCACGACTCTCCTCTGTTTGCTGCTTTTAAAAACGGGTGATTTCTCGGAGGTTCAAAATTTAGCGTGCTCCATGGCAACCCTTCTTTCTCATTGTGAAGACTGTCACTCCCACATCATACACGCATCAAAGTAGCTGGAGCAATTTTTCTCTATTTACAGATATGACGAGACCACGAAAACCATCCCAACACGTCTAAAACTTACGTTTTTGAAGAAGGATTGATGATGTATTGACTCATTATGTAGATTTTGTTAATTTTGAACAAAAAAAGTTACATAGTGTACATTTAAAACCAAAAAAAAAAAAAAAAAAAAAAAAGTCATGAGTTTGAATTCTTTTATTTTTGTAAGCCCAGATTCTTGCATTCCAGCTGTGGGTGTACATAAGGCCAAATGAATCCACCAGTTACTTTCCACAAAATCAAAAGCTTTCGGATAAGATTTCTGACAACTGGAACATGCAGCTACTGCACAGAGGGTAATATAAAGCACTATATACACAAAACAACAGTGGCAATGATGAAAACTAGAGGCTATCCAAATAGAAGGATCAGAAATGCTTTGTTGCAAAGAAACAAAAATGATACAAACAAAAAGCTTCCTTGTCATTTCCCCCCAAATACAGAATAAATATATTTTTAAATATTTTTTTTTAAATAATGCATGGCTTAAAACCATAAAAAAAATATTGACATCAGTTTAAGTATATCACAAAGCTATGGGAATATATTGCATCTCTAAAATACAGCTACAAACATATCATCTTACCTAACTTGTTAAAAAAAGGTCTCAAAACAATTTTGGATGTGACTTGTCATTGAAGTGAGCTGAATATATAAACATCTGAACAAGTTAATACAATCATGTCAGTTGGCCTACACTCCAAAAGAAACAAGAGGTCTTTGCACAGTTATGTAACATTAATGTATTTACAATACGTTGAAGAAGCGCCATATGGATTTGCATTGAACAGGGACACGACGAGCATTATTCCTTACCATCTCACACAACATTGTTTACAAATGGTACTCCATATTGCTTAGAAACATTTAGGAATGAATTTGAGACATTTTTGCTTACTCCCCCTCCCCCCCCCAAAAAAAACATCAATTAATTTTATGTTTAGGTTTATATACGCTTTTGTTTTTCTCATTTGAATAGAGATTCATTTTGATTTAATTGGTCCCTTGTTTGTCACAGTCCATGACGTTAATAACATCCATACATGTACGAGTGATGGACAGTGGTGTACATGCATCTTTTTAGGCCGAATTGTCCACACCTAATTGTCTCCAGCAGGATCTAGTCATTTTCCTCATCGCTGTCCTTCATGGATATGCCTTGCATCCCCCCCTCTCTTACAGATGCTGTAGCCTCTTCTAGAATCAGCCTGTTTCTCACTGTCTCATACATCTTGCTGTTCAAAGTAGAGTCCAATACGCCTTGTAGTCGGAAATCACGATACTTTTTCTGCAAAAACAGACAGGATTGTGGCAATCGTTATGGAGAAACAAAGTGGATCTAGCTAACTTTTCCTTTCATTGTTAGTTATATAAGCATGAAAAGTTTTTACATGTAACACAAGAGCCTCTTCTCAATATTACTAAAAGCACAAAATGTAATTTTCACCACTAGAGGTCACTTATTTAAAACAAAGAAGTAGCTTGATGATGCTGTGCAATGAGCATGGAATCATGGGAGTTGTCGTCTTCACCTTCACAGCCAGCCGATGGAAAGCAATCCGATGGGGTTCATGGGTGAGCTAAAGTTTTATTAACGTTACCGTGGTACGAAGCAGGGTGGGGCTGAAAGCCTGGGACATTTTACGTTGCTGTTTTTATTATGCCTATATGTCGGCTTTTCATTTTGCATTTTTATATAATTAAAGGTGCGTTTAATGTCCACCTCCTTCTTCCCTTCTTCTTTGTGAATTTCTCTGTTTTTAAACATTGGAAACATTTGGGATAATGTAAGTACATAATTAAACAAAATATATAAAATTGTGCTAAAAGTGTAAAAATATAAAAAGTGTTTTTTAGATATTTTTGATGCAAAAATCTTACATATTGTGCCTTTAACTTGTCTCTAGGTCATGTCCCAAGACCGTTTAAGCTGGCAGCCATTAAACCTCTCATTAAAGGGTTAGTTCACCCAAAAATAAAAATAATGTCATTTATTACTCACCCTCAGGCCGTTCCACACCAGTAAAACATTTGTTAATCTTCGGAACACAAATTAAAATATTTAATTTGACATTTCCTCTCTCAAGATCAATTAAGGTACTAAAAACAGGTTTAAATCAGTTCATGTGAGTACAGTGGTTCAATATTAATATTATAAAATGACGAGAATATTTTTGGTCAAAAAACAAAATAATGACTTATTTAATGATGACCGATTTCAAAACACTGCTTCAGAAAGCATAATGAATCAGCATAACGAATCATGATTCGGATCACGTGTCAAACCACCAAACTGCTGAAATCACGTGACTTTGGCGCTCCGAATTGCTGATTCGCAAAAAAGGTTCATAATGCTCTGAAGCTTCCTGAAGCAGTGTTTTGAAATCGGCCATCACTATATAAGTCGTTTTTTTTTTTTTTTTTTTTTTTGGAGCACCAAAAATATTCTTGTCACTTTATAATATTAATATTGAACCACTGTACTCACATGAACGGATTTAAATATGCTTTCAGTACCGTTATGGATCTTGAGAGAGGAAATTTCATTGCTCCCTATGCAGGCCTCACTGAGTCATCGGATTTCAACAAAAATATCTTAATTTGCGTTCCGAAGATTAACGAAGGTCTTACAGGTGTGGAACGGCATGAGGGTGAGTAATAAATGACAGAATTTTCATTTTTGGGTGAAATAACCCTTTAAGAAACCACAACTAGATCCAAATGAATTGGCAAATTATTGACCCATTTTAAATCTCTAATTTATGCCTTCCATGACATGACTTAAGGCGGGCGTACACGGTGCGAATTCTGATGGTCAGAAACATCATATGTCCACGCACACATCACAAGTGATCTGAAAATCGTACAGATGCAGTGATATACAACACGCTTTTATGACCTTCATGCAATTGCATGAAGTTCCTCACCAAAAACATGGAGTCAGAGGAAGAGATTGCTTTCTTTGTGGCAGCAATAGCTTGCGAAGGAATAAAAACAAAAAGAAAAGAAGGGCATGGCAAAGAGTTTGGTTGAAGAGCAGAGAACAGCATGGACCTTCTGTTCTTCAAAAACAACCTGAGGTAAGTGTAAGTGGTTTTCCTTCCTGGTTTAGACCTATCTGACTGTTACCATTTTGTTTATTTAAATGGGGAATTAACATCAGTAAATTATGGAGTGCTGCAGGGGTCTGTTTTAGGCCCTCTGCTATTTTCAATATACATGCTGCCTCTTGGTAATATTAGAAAACATGGAATTTAGTTTCCACTGTTATGCTGATGATACTCAGTTATACATTTCATTACAAGCAGATAAAATCTCTAAATGATCCATGTTGACATAATGTTAAAGATATAAAATATTGGATGATCAGTAATTTCCTTCTATTAAATTCGGATAAGACTGAGGTATTACTTATTGGACCAAAAACCTGTACACGGAATCTCTTAGAATACAATTTGCATCTTGTAGGATGTGCTGTTACTTCATCCTCTCCAGTTAAAGACCTGGGTGTTATATTAGACAGCAGCTTGTCTTTTGATAATCATATTTCATATATTACAAAAACAGCCTTTTTTATACCATTTTTTTTGGCCTTTTCGCAGTTGCTATTCTGGTGCTGTTGGGTACTGCAGATGAGGAAAACCATAACAATGAGATCTTCATCCAGTACAACAAACAAATCTGTGCTGGATACAAAATTAATGTCTGATCTAGTTCCTTCCTTCACTTTGTCCAACAAGAAAACCATGTCTGTGAGACACACACGCACCATATGAATGCACAAAAATAAATGTGCAATCCCATACTACGAAATCCTGTTGATCTTGCTGAAAAATCAATCACAAGCGGAGGCTGAAGAGGAAGACCGCCTTCACTTGGCTCATCCACCTCTGTAGTCTGACTCTGATTGGTCGATATGTGCATATTTTTATAACATGCATTTACAAGTACATTTGGTGCAAATATTCTGCTATGATTACTTCCTGCACATATTTGGGCAGTTTTGAATCTATAACTTCTGCATTTAATTCACATGCCCACCTATACACGCTTTAGTGTCCAATGATGCTGTAGTTTTTACCTTTACAATTCTGATGAGGATTTTCAGCTGATATACATGCAGCTGCAGGTCCATACGGTCTGTCAGCCAGGTGCCCAGGAGATTCATTGTGCTGGTGTACCATTGCTGAAATACAAATACATTGTTCTCCAGCAAAGACAGACACACATATAAATGCTGCCACACACAAACATATATGAATACACATCTACAAAAACACAACACAACACAAAGCCAAAGTGTAGGCAGTAGATTGTATCAAGGGAGAAAGATTATGTGAATGAAAATCCTTTTAGTACAAGATCTAAAAATACTCACCAACCTGAACTAGTACAATTTTTTCACCAATCAGACTGACAGCCTACAGTATTAGTGAATGCTTATATATATATATATATATATATATATATATATATATATATATATATATACACACGACCGGTCAAAAGTATGGAATAATTACGATAAAAAAAATTAAAGTCTCTTACGCTCTCCAAGGCTATATTTATTTGATAAAAATAAAATAAAACTGTAATATTGTGAAATATTATTAAAATTTAAAATAACTGCTTTCTGTTTGAATATATTTTAAAATGTAATTTATTCCTGTGATGCAAAGCCAAATTTCCAGCATCATTACTCTAGTCTTCAGTGTCACATGACCTTCAGAAATCATTCTAATATGCTGATTTGATACTCAAGAAACATTTCTTATTATCATCAATGTTGAAAACAGTTTTTGCTGCTCTCTCTCTCTCTCTCTCTCTCTCTCTCTCTCTCTATATATATATGATATACTACATTCAAAAGTTTGGTAAGTAACATTAAAAAAAAAAAAACTTTTATTCAATGAGGACACATGAAATAGATCAAAAGTGACAGTAAAGACATTTATAATGTTACAAAACATTTATACTTCAAATAAATGCTGTTATTTTGAAATTTCTATTTATTAAAGAATCCTGAAAAAAATGCATCAGTTTCCACAAAAATATTAAGCAGCTCAACTGTTTACAACATTAATAATATTAATAATAGTAATAATAATAATACATTTACTGAGCACCAAATCAGCATATTAAAATGATTTCTGAAGGATCATGTGACACTGACGACTGGAGTAATTGCTGCTAAAAATTCTGCTTTGCATCACAGGAATAAATTACATTTTAAAATATATTCAAATAGAAAACAGTTATTTAAATTTGTAATAATATTTTATAATTTTAGAGATATTACTGTATTTTTAAATAAATAAAAGCAGCCTTGATGAGCATAAGAGACTTCTTTCAGAAAGACTTTAAAATTATGATTATAAAAAAATCGTAATTAGTCCAAATTTTTGACCAGCAGTGTGTATATATAGGATATATACAGGAATTTAGTATACTACTGAGTATTGGTATATTACTCAAGTATACTACTTCCACATGTAGATGGATATGACTGGTAGAATAGAGCTTTAAGAGGCACTGAGAGGAAAATGGTGACAAAAAAAAAGAGGACCCAACGAGCTCTGCCTTGGAGGAAGTCCTTCTGTCACAGTCATGATCCTCACCCAGACCTCTCCCTGTCTCCACAGCTCCACCCAGGAACTCCTAATTGACAGTTTCGGATCCCATCAGCTGTCTCCTGTTCTGCTTTTGGACACTGATCATGAGAGATGTTGCCCATGTTAAGCCAGCCACAATCCTGCCCGTAGCCTGCACTTCAAACTGTGGCACTTTCTGTCACATTGAGGGAGAAACATCCATCATTCCCAGAGGACATGTTGTCTTTACCGCAGTCACAATGAGCTCGCTAATGTAACCGTGGCTCTGGGTCTTATTTTTACCAGTCTTCCTCTCTCTTAGTCTCTGCGCTTTGCTCTCCATTTCTACTCACCGAAACTCACTGAACTCAAAGCACCTCCTAAATAGCCAGTGCACTTAGCTTTTGGGCTGCAGATGTTGGACCGTGGGGAGGATCTCGTTTGAAGTCTAATTGATTAGTTATGATCGAGCTGGTCTGATGATAATCTGAGCTGACTGAGTCTCAACGGTTTAGAAGCTGAGCAAATCGAGCCGGAGACACAGGGGATGGGTCTTGGGTAACTGCAGCACACTTGACAGTATTAGGGTGGATAAATGTTTGTTTGTTTAAAGAAAATCATGTGACTCCACTGGATGAACCAGTTTTTTCAACCAGTTTTTTGGACGACACTGTTTGAACAACAACGATCTTGCTGGTTAATTATCAAAAACACAAATACTTTTTTTGGAAGTTACATTCAAAATCCATTTGACACTCACGGTATGGAAAAGCATTACGCTTCTTCTGGTGATAGTCTGGTGAAGTGCGCTCTCGCCTTGTCAAAAGACTTAAGTGGTAAACATTACGTAATTCGCTAAGCCATTCGTTTCATTGATTCCACCAGTTGAACACACATCGAAAGGTACTTAAGCGCAATTCATTGGTGTTTAAGTGGCATGCTGGTAAAATTATGCTGCTAAGGTGTGTACAAATAATCAAATGGGCGTTTTAGGATTCAAACTAAGCGGCTCGTCCCTGCAGTGAATCAGAGCTTGGTGTTGCTCTGTGAGGGCTGGTGCTCTGTGCCTGTGAAAGATCGGGCAGCCGGGCCGCGATGGACCCCCACAGGGAGGCCAGACCTGGAGCAACTGCTCTCTCTCACACTCAGTCTTTCTCTCATGCTCACTCTGTATCTCCTACATTTGTTCCTATAATAGTGTGACCTCTCCGTCCTTTACCATTTTAAAGGAATATTTCACCAAAAAAAGAAATCTGTCATCATTAACTCACCATTATGACTTTATTTCTTCAATGGAGCACAAAATAAGTCATGTTCTGAATATTTTGAAGAATGTTTTGAAGAATGAAAACTGGTTTTGTCCAAAAAAACACTGGACCCTGTTGACTTTCAATGTATAGACGAAACATTTTTCAAAATATCTTCTTTTGTGTTCCATAAAAGACAGTTGGTCATACAAGTTTGGAATAACATGTAAATGATGAAAGAATTTTCATTTTTATCCCCAATGCATTACCAGCAAACCAGTTAACTTAAAGGGTTTGTTCACCCAAAAATGAATATTATCCCATAATTTGCTCACCCTCAAGCCAGGTGTATATGACTTTTTTCTTTCAGTCAAAAAAAAATAATAAAATAAATTCTGGCTATTCCAGGCTTTATAATGGGTAACTGAGATTTTGAAGCCCAAAAAAGAACATCCATCCATCATAAAAGTAATCCATTTGGCTCCAAGGGGTTAATAAAGGCCTTTTGAAGCAAAGTGATGCATTGTTGTAAGAAAAATATCCATATTTTTAACTATAAAATAGAATCACTGGCTTATATACATATGCAAGTCAATTCCGGCAGAAGAGTAAACTCTGACCTGACTCATGACGTATTGACGAACGCGGAAGCGCAGAGGATAGAGCAAAAAAAAAAAATACTGGTTACAAATTAGAAGTCTGCAATGAGAAATTTTAAAGAGAAATGACGGAGGAGCTGCAGTTTGTTGCCCAGCCCTATTTGTTTAAACTGCAAGGGGCGTCTACTCTCACCTAAGTTTACGCTACTTCTACATCTTACGTCATATGCCAGAACTCGACTCTCTCATGAACGTGTGGACGGACGTAACCAGAAGCTAGTGATTATAGTCTATGAAGTTAAAAATATGGAAAAATGCATCACTTTGCTTCAGAAGGCCTTTATTAACCCCCTAGAGCTGTATAGATTAGTTTTAATATGGATGGGTGAGCTTTTTTTTTTCAAAATAGGGCTGCGATAAATCGTGATTTATCGCAATTTTATCGCACTTGATTTGGCAAAGGCTGCGTTTATTTTATGCGCAGCTTGTCAGAGCTGTACGGCTCTGTGATCAGTAGTAGATGCTTCTTCATCTGAAAGCCAGAGGGCGCTCTTGCATAGAAATTCCAAATATGTCCTGCCATAGAAGTAGATAACACACGTCATTCCAGGAAATCTCAATGGGCATCATACTAATAAACAGACGATTGAAATGCTTTGATAGATTAAATATGACTAATAAACAAACGACTGCATTATTCTGTGTAAGAAGCCACATCATCTCACAGAAGGATGCTAAACTGTCATTATGAAGTGAGTTTGGGGTAAAAACATGTTAAAAATGTTGTCTTTTGTTGGACAAGATGTTAATAAATGCTTCTCATGTCTGGAAAGATGTTTGACGGGTGTTGCTTTTTCAAATGTACATTATAAGTGACTCAAACTTGAAGTTCTTTCAGATGGATTAGCATTTGGAGCCATACTTCATTCACAAGCTGCACATAAAAAAAAAAAAAGGCAGCCTTTGTGATTTCATAATTGCACTAAGAATGGCGTTTAAGGGCGATTTCAATGTTATTTTTCGCATTGTGCGATAAATCGTGCAGTCCTACTTCAAAATATGTGTTACTATTCACTCCCATTATAAAGCTTGGAAGAGCCAGAATATTTTTTTAATATAACTTCAATTGTGTTCATCAGAAAGAATATAGTCATATACAGCTAGGATGGCTTGAGGGTGAGTAAATTATGGGATAATTTTAATTTTTGGGTGAACTAACCCTTTAACATCAAGTGTCTTCTTTAAAAAGAGACCAAACTTAAGTCATGATATATAACACTTTAAAATGGAAATGTCTTTTTGGGGTCTATGCTCCAAAAATGGGACAGACAGTTAAGGGATAATAATTTGGGTGCGTTCCACTTTATAGTCCCCGCTGTGAGCGCCAAATCAAATGACACAAGGCCGACAAAGACGTATATTTCGAATTCAACATTCAAAAACCATGAGAGACTCGTCCAGTATGACCATGTCCTCTATGGTCTTGGTTGTGAAATGAACAGTGCTGGCAGTGGGACATTGTTCTGCTGTCAGCAGAGAAACAGAAGACTCTCCGAGAGCATATTATGTACTGTGGCACTTTTTGGATATTGAGCAGCGGGAAGCTGGCAATAGCTGCTAGCCAAAACAGGAGTATCATGACTCTGAATGCATAATGAAAGAAGCGGATATGGGAGAGAAAAAAAAAATCTGTGATCATCTAACGAGTTCCATCTGATATTGGAAAGCGCTAGGGCTGCGTGTTCACGCCCATGTGTGTTGGACGCGTATGTTATGGTTACCGATACAACACACATGAACATCTGCAGGGCCCCCACACCTCTAGCGGGGAGCGCTGAAAGGCTGAGCGACCTCCTGCCCCTGCCACACCACGCACATGCACAAGCCGCGCTCCTAAGCTTGCGTTCACACTCTCGTCTTTGACATGTTACAGGAAGCCATAGCGCCTAGCAGGGGGGCAACAAACAGAATTCAGTGTAAGGTTGCACATCCATCCACCCCCGTCACAGACGCGCACACACACACACTCGTGACTCGCTTTTATCGAATCCTGAAGCACCTGAGGGCTAGCGGCTCCTACGTGAGGACTGGGAGGAAGAAAGAGCTGGTAAGGGCTGAGTTTGGATTAGAAAAAAACACACTCTTACAAAAGCAGGAATGCCGAGGAGGGGGCGGGGGCTCGGTGGGGGGTAATGGGGGATTACAAGCAACCTGTGACTCTGCCTCTTTCTGCCCTTGCTGGTGGTAGTAGCTCTGCAAATATGTGTGTGCGCCACTCTGCCTGCTCTCAGAGGCCTAGGCTGTTTGAGAAGCGCTCCTGCTGGGACCCAGCTGTGTCTGCAATTAGCAGTAGGGATGGAATGATGATGGTTGCTAGCGCTGATCTTAATGCAAAGCGACAGGCCGGTGGAGATGAAAACAGAACGAGAGCGACTCCACGGTGCCTCCCCGTGCTCCCTGTCCTCTCTGTTTCTTGCGATTCAAAAAGCGGGAGAATACCCCAAACAAAAAACACACAAAAATCGAACCTCCAACCTTTCTCGTGGTACTCTTTGCATCTTCCGCGCTTAATAGAGCCATCTCTCTCTCTCAGGCCAGCAGGCCGTAGGGCACTCGTCCTTCTCGCTGGCCAAGCAAAAGAATCGGGCACCTTGCCGGGCCAGAGAGGGAGGCCCTGGGGACTGAGGAGTCTTTAAATCTGACTACAAGACATTATGCACTTAGGACAAAAGCCTGTGGTAATCCTACCTGTTTGCTGTTCACGGCCACCACCGGCCCGTTATTGTTCGCCTCATCCCTCCTGAGAGGAGGTCCATTGATGACTGAACTCAATTACCATGGTAACTCACACCGGTGACCCCACGCCTCCCGGCGCTCACTATCTCTCCGCCGTAGGACCCCACGACTTCATGGAAAAAATGTCGTGTAGGAAATACGCGACCCTAAACGCGGTCCTCCGACGCGCTGCTGTGTTAGTGCGCTCTCTCTCTATCTCTCGCTCTTTCTCTCCAGAAATAGGTGCTTCTGAATGGTGGGATTGAAAATAAAGTTTCAGGCTCAGCAAGCAAAAGGGCTTCAAACTGCTCACGATTGTGTTGTGGATACAAAGAGAACCCTGCTCTGGATTTGCACGCCTCACTGGATCCTTAAGTGGAACAAGCCCTTACTGTTTCTGTGCAAGCTCTGCTACACTTTTTAAGTGTCTCTAATACGTTTTTTGTTTGCGAACGAAGGAATACCCTACAAAACGGAATGGTGTGTTGAGCGATTTTTAGGGGATCAGCCGAATCAGCCGATCAAAAAGTATAATTGCAGAGAATGCATTTCTGCTATTGAAACCGGTGCTTGTGCACAACAGTGTCCAAACATAGCCCTTCTTTAGAAAAACTAGCTCTGAAAGAAGGAGCTCGTCGAGATGAACTAAACGGCGGGAATTACAGCCTGTGATCGTGTCATTGAGTAAACATACAATGAAGAAAAAGGGGTGAGGGATAAAAAAAGGAACGGGGGAGAGATAGAGAGAGAGAGTTTGGTCCCAGGGCAAAGTGAGCCATTCTGCTCACAAAGGAACGCTTAGGGGAGGATTGAGCCGAGCAGGAATGAGGAGCATAACACTTGTGGGGTTCGGCCTCAATGGGGGGAACGAAATGGAATAAACCAGCGAGCACTTGAGAGCCCCGCGGTGCACCTGAATGGCTAAGGGGTGGGAGGGGGGCGGAGGGGGGAGCGCAGAAGGTGAATGGGCTGCTTTTTGGGACCAATTTGTTTCTTTTCACCCTTTTCCCCTGCCTCTGTGCTGACAGATGTACAAAGGCGGACCCGCGCTGAGCCTCTCGTATACATGAACCCGCTAGCAGATGTCACTTTTGTCAGACAAGTTAATCAAACAAATGCCACCATACCTCACTTATATGTCACGGGGAGAGCGAGAGACGGAGAGAGAGCCAATAGACGGCTAATAGAGCCAGTCGAGAGCCACGGCGCTCGAATACACTTCTGCTGCAGTACGTTTACTTTGCTAAAATCGCTAACCGTTAGTATTGTTGCCGCGGGTTTATTTAAATTAGCCTCGGTTCACAGTAAGCGACAAAGAAAGCACCTCGGCCTCCATAATTATCAGAAACCTGAACCGCTAACATCTGCCCCGCATTCTAAAAGAGCCAAACCCCTTTAATGTGTTTTGAACAGTAACCGTGAAAGGACCTGTTGGGTCCCTTTTAGTCTTTTTTTTTTTTTTTTTTTTTTCATACTGACCTACTAGCGTTCAGATTATTCATCTAAAGCTCCTTTTTCAATTGGTTTACCTCTAAAATAAAAGGATTAAGTGGGGAGAAAAACAAAAAAGAATGCATCCGCCTCCCATATCGTATGATTTTCTAAATGCAATCGGAGGCTGGAATAAAAACACATAAATACATAATACAAAAACACATTTTTGATTGTTGTTGTTCCGGATATCATAATCAAGAATCAAAACAAAGGGAGTGAAGGGGGAAAACTGGACAAAAATAAAATATCTAAGAAAACGTGTATAACATTTCAAAATTTTCTGCATGTTTGTTTGTCAAAACAAACAAAACAGTAAGGCAAACAAACAAACAAAAAATAAAATAAAATAAAACAAAGCAAAGCAAAGGAAAACAAAAAATCCAACAAAACAAAACACAACATTGTTTTATGTTTTGGCTTTTGTTTGGTTGTATTTCAATTGTAATTAAAAAAAAATAAAAAAAAAATCAAGAAATTAGTAGATCTCATTTTTTAAAACTGTCTAGTTTCCTCGTTTTCACTACTTTGTTTCTGTATTTCTTAGGCCATAGAATGCACAGCATTAAGTTTGCGTGCTAGCTAAAGTTGATTAAACTGTTCACTTGGGTCAGCCGGACCTGCAAAGTGGTTAAGTGTCCCAGACAGTGAAGTGGTATTGCAGGTCTGCGAAATGCAACAAGCAGCAGCTCAATCAAAACCCGCCTGGCTTTCCAGTATCTCTAACCCTACTTGTTCCTCGCAGTATCCAGCAGTGGAACGATTAAACCGCATTAACCGTCACCGTAAAGTGCAATCTTGTCGATCTGATAACTGCCAAGGTCAACGGGAATACTTCAAATTAATCAATGAGGGTAGGCCACAATCTCCTCCAGAAGCAGATTAAGTGTATAATTGACGTGCGTAATCTGCTGTGTATCTGAGTCTCTCTGCTGGCACTCAGACAGTCATGCATATGCACGCACACACTGAAGAGCCGGGGAAGCACGGCGGTATCAGTGAAGCTCTGGATTTGGAGATGGCTTTTTTTAATCAATGATCTATGCGCTCCGCCCCAATCTGACAGATGAGCCCTTACGTTAAGCACAGCTGCCTTAATCCTGCTCTCCTCAGCTGTTCTTTCAAGAACTGGCAGGCTGGCAGAGTGAAATAAATTAATTTTCTCTCCCCCCACCCCTCTCCCTTTCTCTGGTCCTCTATCCTGAACTTAACAAACTTCATCCGTCCACTGGCAAGCAATTTGGCGAGCTTGTAGCTGGAATATGACCTTCTTAAAAATTACCATCTTCTCAGAATTTATGAATATTATAGGGGATGATTGTCACAACAAACCACTTGCAAGTATATTTCACTACTGAAATTAATTTAAATGTTTCCAAATTAAGGATAAATTAAATAACTGATGTATTTTAATTAATATTTAATTCATAGTTTAATTCATATTAATTTATCTTCAATTAACAAAATTTCAAATTGAGAAATGCTTTAAAATTTAATACGTTCTTACATCAAGTAAATAACAATAATAACAACAGAAAATTATCAATAAGTTTTTTCATGATTCCTAATAATTACTAGTATTATTTTACTCTCCATCCTTTTTATGCATATCATTTGACTGAATTTCATCCATTTTTCTTTGTTTTCATTTTTAATACCTATTCCCATATGGTCACTTTTTTCTGCATTATGAAATGCCGTTATGAAAGCAGCCATATTTTGAATTAGTCAAACTGCAAATATAATCTTCTTACCCTGGCCAATGTGCCATCTCTGTCTGTAAGAAATCAGCATCCTTGACCCCAATTAACCCAAGCTTAGCGTGGGCCACATATACTTCAATATGACAACCAGCCAAGAACCACCAAGCAATTATACTACACCCACCTAACAGATCATTTCAAAGCGGATTACTTAAAACAATCAAAAAATGAAAAAGTGTAAAAGGGGAGGAGGCCATCAGGAATATTCTGACTACTGGAGACAAAACAACAAGTGAAAGCCACATTTTGGCTGATTCAAAATGAGAAACCACAATACAGCATGAACGATAAAGAAAAAGGCCTTTGTAGTGATTGGAAAGCAGTCCAAACTAAAGTATACGGCATTTTCATTGTACAATAACTTATTAGTAAAATCAGCTAGTCTTACTAAACCTGCAAAGATGAACCAAAATCAGCAGCAATATGATTCATTTTGATTCAGCATTTAACAAGAACCTTAAAGGGTTACTTCCCAAAAATTCAGTTCCTGTCATTAATTACTCACCCGCATGCCGTTCCCCAACCATAAGACCTTCATTCATCTTCAGAACACAAACTAAGATATTTTTGATGAAATCCAATTTTTTTTATCCCCCATAGAAAACAACATAATTACCGTCATTCAAGGTTCATTAAAGACATCATTAAAATAGTCAACTAAATACAGTGGTTCATCCAACACTACCTCACAATCAATTTGTACGTATTTTACGAGGTGGCTAAGCCGTACGACCTCTTACGAATTCATACGATTTGTCTAAACTGCAGTGATTTGGTTTAGGGACGGGTTGGGGTTGGTCATTTGTGTGAATTCATTCGAATTAGCCACCTCATAAAATATGTACGAATTGCCGTGAGATTGAGTTGGTTCAACCTTAATGTCGAGAATACTTTTTGTGCACACACAAAAAAAAAAAACGACTTTATTCAACAATTTCTTCTCTACCCTGTCAGACTCGTACAAAGTTGATGCAGTGAAAGCAGGTCAGCGCTTCTATGTTTACATCCAAATGCCAGCTCATTACATGCTGCTCATGTAAACAGGCGTCGGCCAATACCGAGTTAGCGTTCTGACGTAGAACCTGGAAGCGCTGCAATTAAAATAGCGTAGGAGAATGACAGGAGAGATGAATTTGTTGAATAAATTCGTTGTTTCTGTTTTGTTTTTGCACACAAAAAGTATTCTTGTCACTTTATAGCATTAAGGTTGAACCACTGCAGTCACATTTACTATTTTAACAATGTTTTTACTACTTTTCTGGACCTTGAATGACAGTAATTTCATTGCTTTCTATTGAGGATAAAAAACATCATCAAAAATATCTTAATTTGTGTTCTGAAGATGAACGAAGGTCTTACGGGTTTGGAACAACATGAGAGTGAGTAATTAATGACAGAAATTTTGTATATGTATATATATAAATATATACATATATTATTGTAAATTTCCTTGCATCGAATGTGCTTTGGTAACCCTTTACAATAAGGTTTCATTTGTTAACATTACTTATGGTAACTACATTAGTTACCATGAAATAACAATGGACAATATTTCTACAGCATTTATTAATCTTAGTTAATGTTAATCTCAACATTTACTAATACATTTTTAAGATCGAAAGATGTATCTGTTTACATAAATGCTGTAAAAATAGATTGCTCATTGTTAGTTCATGTTAGGTAATGCATTAAACTAATGTTAACAAACGAGACCTTATTGTAAAGTGTTACAGTCCCTTTTTTTTTCAAATCAGCAAAAATGGATACAATTGAAAAAAAAAATGTGAAAAGGGGGGCTGCTGTTCTTTTAAACCCATTTAATTAGCGATAACGATACTATAATCTCCTCCATGTAATTTTTATAATGAACTGAGTGCCGATTTTTAAATAGGGTGCGTGTAGTGGGTTTAAAACAACAGCACGTGGTGTTATGGCTCATTGTGGAGGATGTTATGACATCTTTAACAAGTGAAATGACAAAGTAAGAAGAAAACATTTGAGCAGGTTGCCTGGAGCCCCTGATAAAGAGCGGAGCTATTTCAATGGCTGTTTAGCATAACAGTGAGGACCAGCGTGTGCGTGTTAGCGTGTGTGCGAGACAGAGCGAGCGTGCATGTGAGTATGCATGCACACATGTTGTCTTTTTCAACTGCCTATGGAGGCCCGACCACTTCAGTGGGTAGAGAGGGGAGATGTGTGCCATGCGTGCCCATCTGGGGTTGACGGCGATGGGGCGGGAGGTTGGGGAGGGCGGGCTGGTTGGCTGATTGTGTGGATGGATGTGTGTAAGTGCATGTAGGAGCCGAGTCTCTGAGGACACGGGCCATGCTAGTAGATGTACAAAGGAAGATTATTTGACTCTGAATAACGCCACTTGGCATAATGTGACAAAAACAACTTGACAGGAAGGATAAGTTTCATTTCGGTTCAGGCGCAGAGAGAGAGAGCAAGAAAGGAGGTGGAAAAACGAGAAAGCAAAATGGAGAAATGGAATGAGAGGGTAGGAAAAACAGGGCAGATGGGGATTTTTCTTGTTTGCATTCGAGGAAGTGAAAGCAAATGCACAATGCGGCTGGAAAATAAGCGACACCATCTCATTCCAAGCGAACGAAGAAAGAAAAGAACACAGAATCTTTTCAGACACCCTCCAGGAGGGGAGAAAGATAGTTAGGCATTGCAAAATCGAGGTAAAACCAGTACAATATGGCGTAGAGCAGCAGATTCAAGCAGCCTTTATGAAGGACACTCAGAAAACTCACAAACCAGAGCTCACATGTTTAAAGCATCTCACAGTAAGATTACTTATCCTGGGTCAGCTTTCATCGTGAAATGAAAGTCAACAATGAACCACGATCAGGATTCTTACTTGAATTGCTTACATATGACATGAGGAGCCATATATTCACAAAGTGTTTCAGAGTGGGAGCGCTGTTTTCAGATCAGGTTGTCTTGAGGAGCAACGTTGAGCAAACGGACAAGAAAACCGATCCCAGATCGGCGCTCCCACTCTGTCTTTCTTTCTGAATATAAACACAAGTCTTTAGCCACACAATGCAAACACACCTTTCCAACAACACACACTTAACAAACTGGTCTGCAGACAGCACAAAAGGATTATAACCAACATGATGGCCCTGGCCATCCCTTAAGACCGTGTTCTCCATTGTGTGCCCTCCCCTTCAGTGTTTCTTATTCAACTCCTCTTTCTTGCCCTCAGTGTTTTCCCTCATTCTTTCCTTTTCTTTAAGCCTTTATCACAATAAGCCCAAGGTTTGGAGGGCTTCTCTCTATTTGGATCTCCTTAGCGGGAGATTTACTCCGGAAATAGGGCAGTTGCCTTTGTAACACCCCCCACCCTGCCCCAACTATCAGCTAAAATGAACAAAACAATATCCTTCACACTCTGATTGTTTTAGTATATCCAATTTGTCCAGTTTCTACCGAAGCCCTAAGAGGCCATGCATTATTTTTTTCTCTCACTTTTTCATTATCTTGACATAACAAAAGTTTTATTCTCACAAAGAAAAAATGTGTATCTAACCATTTCTTTGATTAGTTGCAATCACTGAAACAAAAACAGTACTATATCCGTACAGACTTCATAATGGAAATAAAACAGACCGCATGTTTAGTATCACTATATGAATGTCTACTACAAAAAAAGTGTCAGACACGGATTTGGAAGTGTCTATCACTGACGGACAGAGATATTTTAGCGTGATCAGAGTAGAAACTAAAACGCTCATCTATGATACAGTAATATATTTCACTTAGAAAATGCATTTGTTTTCTCTAAATCATCAAGAAAATTAGAAAATGATCTTTGTGAAAAGATATGTAAAAAATAACAAAACAATTACACTATACCATTCAAAAGTGCGGGGTATGTATGTTTTTTAATGTATTTGAAAGATATCTCTTTTGGTCATCAAGATTGCATTTATTTGATCAATAATACAGTAAAAACAGTACACTCTAAAAAATGCTGGGTTAAAAACAACCCAAGTTGGGTTGAAAATGGACAAACCCAGCGATTGGGTTGTTTTAACCCAACTATTGTTTGAAAATGACTATATGGCTGACTTAAAATGAAATGAAATTAAAATGTTAATTTATTAAACATATTAATAAATGTTAATTTTCAAGATATTTTGGGTTCATTTTAAGTAAGCAATACTGTAATTTTTAAACAATAGTTGAGTTAAGTAAAACTACCCAGCAGGTTGGGCAAACATTTAACCCAACTGCTGGGTTAAAACAACCCAATCACTGGGTTTGTCCATTTTCAACCCAACTTGGGCTGTTTTTAACCCAGCATTTTTTAGAGTGTAATATTGTGAAATTATTTCAATCTAAATTAACTGTTTTCTATTTTAATATATTTTAAAATGTAATTTATTCTTGTGATGGCCAGTCTTCAATGTCACATGATCCTTCAAAAATTATTCTAATATGCTGATTTTGTGCTCAAGAAACATTTATTATTATTATCAGTTTTGAAAACAGTTGTGCTGCTTAATATTTTTGTGAAAACCAAGATACATTTTTTTTTTCAGGACTGTTTGAGGAATAGACAAAAAATAAATATTTTGTAACATTATAAAAGTCTTAACTGTCACTTTTATCAATTCATGCATCCTTACTGAATAAAATAACTTATTAAAAAAACAACAACTTATGGACCCCAAACTTTTGAACAGAAGTGTATGCTAAAAGTTGTTGCAAGAAAGTAGAGATCTCAAGAAAAAAAAAGTTCTACCAAGAAACTGATCATTACAAATAAGACAAAAAAAAATAAAGCATGGCCTCTTAGGACTTCCGTATAGTTCTATTCTACTGTTTTCTTAATCGAACCACAAGCTATTCTAAATAAGCAGAACCTTTAATCAAAGGCCTGTAATATATTTATACCTCTGTACAATCATCTGTGGATCCTCAGTTTCTATCTTTGTTTGCATGTGTGTTGTAGGTGGCTTGAACTGCTTAATCTCACATCTGCATGTCCCTTTTGTATGAGAACACATCTTAAGATAATCCTCCTCCAGAAGTTTGCACTAGGAATAACGAGCAGAGCGAAGGGAATATTACAGCCAGAACACGCAGGAACACACACAGCACTGCAAACCAGAGAGGAAAAGTTAAGCCAGAGAAGCAGTGCAAGAGAGAAAGTTAGAGTCAGAGAGTAAAAGAGTAAAAGAAATTAACTGAGAAAGAGAGAGAAGCAGGTCTCAAAATGTGACTTATCCCTCCTAGCTGGCTGTTATGTCACATTTTGAAGGGCCTCCCCCTTCACAGAGGGAGAAGACAGCCAGTACTTACATCAAATAACCTTTCTATATACATCTCCTCATTGACCTTGTCCCGCAAGACATCCTGAGAGTGGCGAACGAATGTCACATAGCTGTCGGCAACATCCATCCCAGGTTTCTGCAGATGATGGAAAGAAAGACAGAGAAATATGTATTAGTGGTTGATGTAATTTAAATATTAGTATACAACTGTTACAAAGTCTAATGAGCTGCCTATATAGGAAGCATCCTAACCATCCTAAGTGACTGATTTGGAACAGTCTACATGGGCAGCACCACACAAATACGCTCACAAAACAATACCTTTTTTAATTACACTAGTACAGTATTTTTTTAATCAATATTTTTTTTAGTATTGACTATTAAAGTTTTTATAATTAACTCGGGGTGTAATGATACCCTCATGTCACGGTTTGATACATATCACGATACTGAACTCACAATACAATATTATTGCGATACTCCAAGACATATAAAAGGATTATAAAAAGGTAAATGGATAAAAAATGTACTGTTGATTAAAATGCTAAATTTGGTATTAATACCAATGTAATACCAACAATACGATATTGTTTCATTTTGGTATTGTGACATAATATATTGTTACACCGCTATAATTAACTAATTAAGGCTTTCTGGGATTTCTGGCTTTTCCATGAAGTCAATGCGACCATAATTAAGATGCCTAACTTTTGAAAAAACTTTTGATCCCTAAAATACTACACTCTCAGCAAAGGAAAAGTGCTCACGAAAACAGATTTAGACAGATTTGTGAACAATATTTGAGAAAAATAGGCCTTTTGTGTACATAGAAAAAGTCTTAGATCTTTGAGTTCAGCTCATGAAAAATGGGGGCAAAAACAAAAGTATTGCGTTTATAATTTTGTTCAGTGTATATATGTAGGCTATTTTCACATAGCCAGACTGATGGCAGAAGGTCTGGTCTCCATGGCAGCTTTAATTGGTCAAGGACCGCTTAAGAGGTGGCTGACTGACATGTAAAGCAACTAATGACAGTTTGATTTGTTCAGCGCCATGTTTAGGGGAATGGAAATGTAAAGTCGATGTCCCTACAATAACAGATTGCAGTGTAAAACTCTGCAACGTATTTTATAAAGAGTCTTTACCATGAACTTCACATACTTTTGACAGACCAGCGTTTAGTTTATCCTAATAAGCGCTCATTGTTACAGTTGTTAACATGACGGCTTTCTTTTTCCATAAGGGGGTTTGGCATTACAACAGCTTTGTTTCAAGACGGACCGTTAAAGAACGTGACAAACAAGTGCATCTCTTTGAACGGGGAAACATCAAATTCTCCAAAACTGCTTGCCAAGCTTACGATTAAATTTCATATTTGAAATCACCAATGAAATCTGACAACAACTGTTTCATACATATGTTTTTTAAAAGCTCAAATCATGACAAAAAATTTTCAGGCTGGAACAAGCTAATGCGCAGTCCCAAGTGCACGTCTCAGAACAGTTTCTATAGGAACCGGAGCTTCTAACGACAGCTGCAGTGACAATAAATTTGCCAATCGCTGATTGGCTAATTCTTTCGAAGGCTCGACTTATTCTGCCATTTTGCACGTTGCACTTCATCCCATTCATAAGTAATAGGAATGAACCGTCTTTCTGTATACAAAGTCTTTGACACATCTCCTGGAAATCCTGTAGAATTCAACCAATCAGATGTTGACTTTGAAAACTCCTGAAATGTTTCCAATTTTGTGTGCCATTCGCATCAGATGTTCAGCCAACGGTCTGTGGGTGAGACTAATTGTAGGCAGGTTTCATAACAGAGAAAATTGTTTAGTGAATTTTCATTGTCAAAATTCAGTAATTTCAATAGGAATTTATGTAATCTGGAATTTAGCTTGAAGGGGAAATATTTTGCATCAGGATCAAGTTGGTCATGTGAATTTGCATTAACCAACAAGAAAGTGACTCTTCATACATCACTACTCTCGACAATGGACCTTTTTGCCCCCAGAATTTTTTGCACTGTAAAGTAGCAAGCTATTGTCATATTAACAAATGATGTTTCACCTGACAAGCAGATAAAAAGTGTTTTCTCTCTCATTTTCCTAGATGTCTAAGAGTCAAAACCTGAGGTGTGTAAAATGAGCTGTCATTGTTAGAGTCTGAAGTCTGAGCAGAACGGCAGGAGGACAATGCAGCAATCTGATTAAGTACGATTCTATTGAACAAAATGGCAAGTGAAAAATCAACCCAGAGTAAATCATCTGGGGTGTTTTGCCCCCCTGCTTGGCCTCAGTGGAGAATTAAACACTTCCTTTGCCAGCGGGCATATGAAGGTCATCAGAATTGGTAATTGTCAGACGCTGTAAATTGAACTTACTTCACACATCTATGGGTCCTTTCAGAGGGTGCAAATGAGCAAGTTTGTCAGACATAATTTTATTTTGTGTATTAAGCAAACAATTACCATGGAAACATAAGATTCTCTGACCCTCAGACCATCAGGAGAACGATAAACAGAGTGAGAGGACGCTTCCGGCATTCATTGACAAGGTTTTAATTTAAAAAGCCTTGCGATGTGACCAAATGTGTTGGCAGTTGAAGGAAACTCAGTGATGTGATGCTGAGTGCAATGAGTTGGACCCAGCGGCATCCTCACGACGCGCTTTTGTTGCACAACACACACATCACACTATCTGCTGTAGAGGGTAGAGCTTCACAGAGATGACTCTCTCCCACATACATATGAATGGCCATTTGGGGCTTAGGGATGGCCATCTGCACAGCAGGCTATGGCAATTACTAGCCGTATCTTAAAGCTATTACAGGGCTTAAGAAAACAAAGTGTAACATACTATTAATGATTTACCTAAACTAATATGATGGGTTTTTATGTCTACGAATAAAAAGATGTATAAACTAATTGATGAACAACTTAAATATTAAGTTCAATTATAAACAATGAACTGTTCGATTAATCAACCAGTGAATAATAGAAAAATTCAGTTGTGACTTACAGGTACATCCACATATTTTGAAGCAGCTTTTACCTACAAAAAAAAAGAGATTTTATAAACAAAATAAATTAACCATTTAAATATCAATATTTTGTCCATACAACATTTGTGAAAGACAACATTTTCTTTAGAAATATTATTTTAACAAAGCTGTTTATTTTACCAATTCTAAAGTAAGAATAAACTGTAACACTTTTAAGGTTTCATTTGTTAACTACATTAGTTAACATGAACTAACAATAAACAATACTTCTACAGCATTTATTAATCTCAACATTTACTAATACACTTCTAAAATTAAAAGTTGTATCTGTTAATATTAGTCAATTCACCTTGAACTAACATGAACATGAACATTTTATTAACTAACATTAGCAAAAGGTAATGGACGCTGTAAGAATTTACTGTTCGTTTTTAGTTTATGTTAGTAAATACATTAACTAATGTAAATAAATGATACCTTATTGTAAAGTGTTATACAATTTTTAAAAAAATGTTGAAATAATGCATTTTGTAGTCAAAGGGCCAGATTTGCTAAACAGCGCAAATTAGTGTAAGAATGCAATTCCAAAAAAAGTGGAAAGTTCTGTGTGTATCTACTGATGACGCAAAAATTACAGAACACGGAGGCAGTCGGATCATTTAGATAATGAATAACAAAATCTACCAGCGCAAATTAGCGTCTGGTTTAAGATGCTTTTTTTTGGGCTGTAAATAATGCCACAAATACCAGTAAATTGACTAGCGCAAACCTTAGTAAATCCCCTTGCATGGTTTATTTAAATATTCTCCTCACAAAAATTTTGCATCTGAAAGGGAAACTCCTACAAATGCATATGTATAAGGTCAGCTGCAAAAATAACTCCACGCCTTTTCAGTACTAGTTTTTCACTCCGTGTCTTTAGTAAATCCTGACAGTAGCTTTTTTAACGCCAAAAGAGGGTTTGCGCTTGCATAAGTTAAATCTGGCCCAAAGTATCTTGTGACAATAGTAAAAGATTCTTAATTTAAAAAGAAAAAAAAAATTGTTCTTACTGTAAATGACAGGAAGGAGGAAAAAAGTGTGCCCTCATCGTAACGTGACAACTTTGCCAGAACACTCTCTAGGATTACAACAAACTGTAAAACAGAAAAAAACACATTATTAAAAAAATGAAAATATATTGCCCTTCAAAATATGAAATTATCCTAATTGATCAAACTGCATAATTTGTACTGTGAGTTTCAAAAGATTTAATAATGATCTATAAAACAGTATGATTTATAAAATTAAAGTCTGTTTTTACTTTTCTTTACAAAAAGAGAAGCAATTATATGTACAGTTGTGCTCAAAATTATTCATACCCTTGGTAAATATGACCAAAGAAGGCTGTGAGATTAAATCTGCATTGTTAATACTTTTGATCTTTTATTTTAAAAATCTACAAAAATCCAACCTCCATAGAACCACATTTCATCTGACCATAGAACATTTGAAAAGTAACTGACACTACTGGAACTTCAAACAGGATAGGTTATATAGTCAGATGAAGCAAAAAAAAATAGCTTTTTAGCAGCAAACACTAAAGATGGGTTTGGTGCACACAGGGGTAAAAAGTACCCCATGTGTACAATGAAATATACTGCTGTATCTTTAATGTTGCTTATTTTTCTGCTGGAGGTCCTGGATATCTTGTTCATGGTATCATGGATTCTAACAAATACCAAGAGATAAAAAAATCAAAAACTGACTGTCCCTGTTAGAAGTCTTATAATGGGCTGTGGTTGGATCTTCCATCAGGACATCAAAACCAACACAAAAATGGGTCACTGAACACAAAACCAAGCTTCTGCCCTGGCCATCCCAGTCCCCTAAACTGAACCCTAAAGAAAATGAGTGGAGTGAACTGAAGAGAAGAAGCACCAACATGGAGCTAGGAATCTGAAGGATCTGGAGAGATTCTGCATGAAGGAATGATCTCTGATCTCTGGTCAGGTGTTCTCCAAATTCATCAGGCATTATAAAAGAAGACTCAGAGCTGTTATCTTGGGAAAAGGAGGTTGCAAAAAATATTGAATAAAAGGGTATGATTAATTGTGAGCAATGTGTATTAGAGAAAAAATTTTCTCTCATAATGAGATTTCCCCCCCCATTTCAAATTATTATTCTCCAATGAAAGGTTGGATTTTTTGTAGATTTTTTTTAAAATAAAATATCAAAAGTATTAACGGTGCAGATTTATTTTTACAGCCTTCTTTGGTCATATTTACCAAGGGTATGAAAAATTTCAAGCACGACTGTAGATGTAAAAACACAAATGAGGAATATTATTTTCCTGAAATGCTACCTTTGCCACAAGTAAAGTAATCATTTCTTTCACCGTCTCCTCGATGAGATTGTCAATTTGCGAGTGGTATTGTCTCTGGAAAAGAAATACATTATGAGTATGAATTGCAACAAGGTTTCTTTGAGCTGTTTGGTGTTTTTCACCTGGGATAATCTGTGCAAACGCAATCCCTTTGTCTCCAATTACCTCACATAAAGGACGTCAGGGTAATTAATTCAGTTCAGATCATTACCTGTCTCAAGATGCTACGGATATGAGATGTCTCACTTCTAGCACATGTATATTCAGAAGCAGCTATCACATATGGTAATATAATCAAAACAATTTAAGTGTCAGAGGACTGGGGGAAACTGCTAGGATTGTTAATTATACCTTAGGGACATAAAGGTGAGAATTCAATTGAATTGTTAGCCACACTTACCCATTCTCTAACAAACTTTCACAAGATTGAGAAAAGGGATGAAAAGAAAGATACAGCAGACAAGGTGACAGTGACAATTAGAAAGCAACAGAGAGAAAAAGAAAACATCTCATTCCAGCACAGTCAAATTAAATTAAATTTCAGAAACAATGGAAAATTGCCATGCTAGTGAATCATTCAGATCGGTAGCATTAAATGGTATACTTGCAATCTTAGAGAATATGTGTATATACATTTAAAAAAACAATTTTCAATTCATATATACCTACTGTATATATCATAGGCTGGTGTATATGATGAATTCATGCATTTTAAAAAAGACTACAGAATAATGGATTTAACAATATAAACTGTTATTTAAAGGGATAGTTCACCCAAAAATGAATTATCCCATGATTTACTCAAGTCATCCTAGGTGTATATGACTATCTTTTTTCAGACGAACACAGTCTGAGATATATTTGAAAATATCCTGGTTCTTACAAGCTTTATAATGGTAGTAAAGGGGGCTTGAGATTTTGAAGCCCCCCCAAAAATGCATCTATCCACCATAAAAATAATCCATACGGCTCCAGGGGGTTAATAAAGGCCTTCTGAAATGAAGTGATAGGTTTTTGTAAGAAAAATATCCATATCTTAACTATGATAACTAGCTTCCAGCAGATGGCCGTACGCATCGATTTGCGGCGTAAGCATAACCTCTGACCCGACACATGACGTAATGATGAACGCAGAAACTCAAAACACCAGTCACGAATTGGTCTAAAACAAGAAATTTTAAAGAGATATGTCAGAGAATTGCGATATAAGAGAAGAGGAGCTTGCATTTTTTTGCCCAGCCCTATTTGTTTGAACCGCAAGAGCTTACGATACTCCTACATCCTAAGTATCACGTCAAAGGCTACTCTTGTAGCGCAACTTGTGAGGTATGTGTACAGCCGTCTGCCAGAAGCTAGATATTTTAGTTTATAAAATTTGAAATATGGATATTTTTCTTACAAAAACCCATCGCTTCACTTCAGAAGGCCTTTATTAACTCTCTGGAGCCATATGGATTATTTTTTATAATGGATGGATGCATTTTTTGGGGGCTTCAAAATCATGCCCCCCATTCACTACCATTATAAAGCTTGGAAGAGCCAGAATATTTTTTATATATATCTCTGATTGTGTTCGTCTGAAAAAAGATAGTCATATACACCTAGGATGGCTTGAGGGTGAGAAAACCTTGGGATAATTTTTGGCTGAACTAACATTTTAAACTAAGATGCAGATCAGCAAATTCTGACGTAGTTTTACTGGAAATTGTAGCAGAGAAAGTGTATGTTTGCAATGAAAGCTAAGGAGAAAGAGAACATGGGAAGTGTGGAAGGATTTGAGTAAGAGCAGAAAGATACATTTGTGTTTGTGTTGTCTACCTCTTGACTGAGCTCCATGGCACATAGTTTGGCAGACTGGGCCTTGGCATCCACCATGACATTGAACATGGTGCATATGGACTGAGGAACACGGAAGTCTGTGGTGCGGGGGCTCTTCTGCAACTTCACCTCAAAGGCTGCTCTGGTTCTGAAACAACACAGGTGAGACCAAATTGGTCGCTATGGTAATTCAGAAGTAGGATGTCAAAAATAAAGCGAGGAAACAAAAATATATGCCAGGAGAGAGTTTATGTTTATGTTTACAAGGTGTAGCCAAAATATGTATTCGGTTGATTTTTAACTTATGAGATTGATTGAGATCCAATAAAGGAATGGGGGGAAAAAAAAAGAAAATAAATTATAATAACTGTGGACTGGAATAGGAAAGGAGTAGATTATTTTATATGTTAAGCCAAATCATCTTCTGACTCAACAAATTACCATGACATTACTTACAACAGTTTCTTAAAGCAAATCACGTCTTCACTCACAGCAAGCATGACAAAGAGTTTATTGCGCCTTACAAGGGACTGGAAGAATACTGCTAAGAAGATGTCCTGCTTGACATCCTCACAACACTTTAAGTAGAAGGATTACAGATGTGGACATGCTCATTAAAACTCAGCTAGCCCTTTTTCTGTTATTCAAATGGACTGGCCAAAAGATTTTTTGTTTACTAGTGCAGTTAACTCAAATGACTGCTGTTGAGGGTTTGTGGTGGCTGCAAAATCATATCATGAAGAATTAAAATGTAGTGATAATTGCATACTAAATGACTTGATTACTAGATATTTGGTTGGTTGGATAGTTAAAGGGATATTTCACCTGAAAATTAAAATTCTGTCATCATTTACTCACCCTCAAGTTGTTCCAAACCTACACTGTGTGCAGAATTATTAGGCAAGTTGATTTTCTGATCATATTTTTTTTTCACAGCACATTTTACCAATTCCAATCCACATCAATCTTAATAACTACTATTAATATTGTTTTTAATCATTTATAAGTGATATATAATTGTTCATGAAGGCTGGAAATGAAAAATGCCCTATATTCAGGTGTGCAGAATTATTAGGCAGGTTTTCTTTTACAGATAAAATGAGCCAAAAAAGAGATTTATTTGGACGCAATACTAATGTAATACTAGAAATTGCAAAGTTAAAGCATGACCATTGGACAGTGAAATGCTCATTGGGTCAGCGGGGTCATACAAAAACAGCTGGAGAAGAAAAGGCACGTTAACTGCAAAATAATTAAGAATTAAGGTGAAGAATTAAGTGTGAAACCATCAAGAACCATTTAGTCTCCAGCGCCACCATTTCCCAGTACTGAAACCTACCTGGAGTCTTCAGAAGTGTGAGGTGTCAGGATCTCAGAGACTTAGGTTAGGTGAAGAATCCTAAAAATGACCCGCTCTTAATAAGAATCACAAGCTGAAGTGTTATAAAATACATGAAGACTGGGTTTTTATAGGCCTTATAGACAGACAGCTTGAGAGTGACTCCTGAAGGACCAGCACCACATCCTCTTGTACCACTGTTTGAAGAATTTATCTGGCAGTAAGTTTTGGAAGATCATTTATTCCATCTCTGCAAGATGGACATTTCAGGATAAGAGATGGACTAAAAGTGAACTCCCACACCTTACTGCCAGATTCTGGAAGATAAATTCTTCAAACATTATTATTCCAGATCTGTGTGTAGACTTTTTTATCCACTGTAAATAATTATTATTTTAATACTTAAAATATATAGTAAAATAAGTAATATTTTAATAGGTGCATCCTATTAAGATTAAAGGTGCCCTAGAACTTTTTTTACAAGATGTAATATGAGTCTAAGGTGTCCCCTGAATGTGTCTGTGAAGTTTCAGCTCAAAATACCCCTTAGATTTTTTTAATTCATTTTTTTTAACTGCCTATTTTGGGGCATAATTATAAATGAGCCGATTCAGGGTGTGTGGCCCTTTAATTCTCGTGCTCCATGCCCACGGAGCTCGCGCCTGCTTTGAACAGTGCATAAACAAAGTTTATACAGCTAATATAACCCTAAAATGGATCTTTACAAAGTGTTCGTCATGCGGATTATGTGAGTGTTGTATATTGTTATATTGTTTACCTTGATTCTGAATGAATTTGAGGCTATGCCCCGTGGCTAACTGCTAATGCTACACTGTTGGAGAGATTTATAAAAAATGAAGTTGTGTTTATGAATTATACAGACTGCAAGTTTTTAAAAATTAAAATAATGACGGTTCTTGTCTCCGTGAATACAGTAAGAAACGATGGTAACTTTAACCACATTTAACAGTACATTAGCAACATGCTAACGAAACATTTAGAAAGACAATTTACAAATATCACTAAAAATATCATGTTATCATGAATCATGTCAGTTATTATCGCTCCATCTGCCATTTTTTGCTGTTGTTCTTGCTTGCTTACCTAGTCTGTTGATTCACCTGTGCAGATCCAGACGTTAATACTGGCTGCCCTTGTCTAATGCCTTTTATAATGTTGGGAACATGGGCTGGCATATGTAAATATTGGGGGCGTACACCCCGACTGTTACGTAACAGTCGATGTTATGTTGAGATTCGCCTGTTCATCAGAGGTCTTTTAAACAAATGAGATTTATATAAGAAGGAGGAAACAATGGAGTTTGAGACTCACTGTATGTCATTTTCATGTACTGAACTCTTGTTATTTGACTATGCCGAGATAAATTAAATTTTTCATTCGAGGGCACCTTTAAGTCAATTTTCTTAAAAGTACAAATATTTCATGTCGTCTGTCAATTAATATTGTGTCATAAAACGTATACAGATAATTAATAAAAAATAGCAAAACGCTGTTTATAATTATTGTTTAAATGGAGCTTGTCACACTGCAGTACATACCAAAAGCTTTCTTGAGCAATTAATGTGTATCTCTCAAAATAAAACTGTGGGTGTCTAAAAAGTTCTTTGTGTAGGATATCTGCAATTGTTCTGTTAGAAGACTGTTAACATGTTTCCAACTATCAACAATGTTTTCCAGCCTCACCTTTTTACACAGGACTCGATCATGTCACTGGACATGAGTTTAAGTCGGCTCTCCAGGTGTTTGGCAAACTCTTCTTCCGGCCAGTGCAGGTCTCTTATGAATGTCTGCAGTGCATCCAGCTTCCAAAACAAGTCTTCTGAAGTCCCAGAACCATTACTGCCAACACCAGGACACGTGCAGAAGAGACAGTCAGAGAGAGATACAGTAAGTTATTTTAATCAAAGCAGCATATCAGGAAGGAAAACGCTCTGGAAAAGGTCAGGAAGTAGGAAGGTCAGAGGGCAAGGGGTTGTTAAAGAAGACAAAGCCTGTTTCAATTCCACACGCCATGGTGGCACATTTGGTTTACTTATTTTTTACCACTTCCCGATCGTTGCAGAGTTGCCCTGCGGCTTCAGATCAACCTCATTGACGATCGTTCCATGGAAAAAATAAATGGTTAATCCTAAAACAAAATGATAAACAATCAGGCCTTACTTGGTTGTTTGAGTGCAGGTAAGGTAAAACATGCACAATGATGTCTTGCGGGATCACAAGTAAAGGCTGTATGTGTATGAAGTGGCAGGAGAAGCTACAGTCCCAGACTTTCAACTGATCAGACTAAAGCTATAGATCTGTTTGAATGGAGCCAATTTTAGCTCCACAGGGTTCAAACTGAATCATAGAAAGAAAATAGAGACTGGCTCTCACACCATTCCTCACAGCCTGAGTACAGTATCCTCAAACATCCAGCAGGCCTGTAGGCATCTTCAGTGGAAACATATTTTAAGATCGACTGAAGCAATGAGAGCTTCACACTGAAGCTAGATTTAGATAGAAGACTCTAAGGGTGCTTTCACACCAGGTTCATTTTTTACTGTAGTCATCTAATACTCAACAGACTCTCACATACAGCAACAGAAGGATGTGTAGAAATATTTACAGATTGATTAATGGTGAGATTCTTCATTTATTTGTTTATTTATTATGCTAGTTTATCAAATTCAATCAAAATGTGTTTGATAGGCTTAATAAAATATATAAACTTTATAATCTATAAATAATCTTGATAATATAATATAATAATCTTATATTAAATTAGAAAATGGGACTTTTAAACACCACTGTATAACCAAAAGTTTTGAAATGTAATTCTTAAAAAAGAAACAAATCTGCATACTCCTTTAAAAAACTGGCCAAATCAAATGTCAAACTAAATATTACTGATCCATTGTGTGAAAAACATTGAAAACGACTATTGTGAGAAACAATGTAGAGTTTGGGTTACTCACACAACCAGTAAAGTCCTTTTAGAGTCTTGTATTTGGTTTCTACTGAAAGCAGATGCCTGTTGCTCTGAAGCTTGTATATCATTTCAGAGCACTGATGGAAACAGGACAGGACCAAAAGTGGGATGGGGTGGTATTCTTATCCTCAACACCCTATATCCCAAGGCAGGGTACAGAAGGAGAGTTACTACTCTGGGACCCCATACCCAACAAATACAGCAAGAGGAAAGAGGAAGGACGCCTGTATCCTTTTCTATTCTAATAGAAAAAGGTAAAGGAGGAAGATGTTGGAAAGATACAAGATGTTAAAGTAGCATCACTTATTTGTGACCAAAAATCAATGATGAGCATATATATGACCATGATATTGTGAATAAATTTGTTGAATTGGCTCAACCAGTGGCATGAGTGGGGAAACTGACTGAGCAAAGAAGGAGAGATTGAAATCAGTCATTACACTGGCTTGCTATTAATGAATTCACAAAGAAACATTAGAAACTGCTACTGTATTGGCCTCTTCAGACAAGTCCAGCCAACATTCAACATTTTTTCTTAACAAACGTTCCTTTTCTAGTTATTTTTGCGATTTTGTTTGGTGCCGCCAGTGCAGAAATGACACACTTCAGTTTTAATATTCAGCTACAGTATAGTGTGATACTGTATTTGTATCTTCCAACTCTTCAACATGCTTAGGGATTTTTGGGTTCAAATTGTCCATGGGCTATTTCCATGCTGTGGCCTTAGCATAACTGAACATTTATTACTGAAACATTATTCAAGTTTATTGTTAACAAATTCTGGTTGTACTTTATTTTACAGTGCACTGTGCATACGTTGTACTGACCTAAGAAAGTACTAGATAATACAAGGTAACTACATGGATTAAGGTTGGGTTATTACCAAGATTTTGTAATTATTATAATAAGTACGTATATATGTGTGGAACAGGACTGTAAAATAAAATGTTAACCAAATTTTAGGTAGAAAGTATTTTAAGCTTGAGTTTGACATGTCAAGACAGGCACTAATATTTTGTGACTAAAGTGTGGTGGCTTCAACTAGTTTTGGCAACCTTTGGTGTTTACCCATCATTACACCTTAGAGATGGAGTGTCACTCCGTATGCATAATTATGTCTGTGCATGCATAATTTTTTTCCAATACATGCAGCGCTGAAGGTATTTCACTCTTGTCTGGAAAGTGGTAAAATGCTAAGGTTTGGAGAATCTTTTTTTTTTTTTTTTTTTTAATTATCATGTCTAAATATAAGCCAAAATTCCCTTGGCTCACCTCTGTCGGTTCCCTGAATCGCAAATTTATAATTCATTGACACAAATATGTAGAAAATTTCCAAACATGTAAATAAAGTACTTCAGTTCTTCATACACAGTTTTAAGAAAAAGTTTGAGAACTATTTGGAATTATCTGACTTTTTTATACATATTACTACCATAATGTTACCTTCATGTGAGTCAAGATATGACTCACATGAAGGTAAAATTGTTACCTGTTATAACTGTAAAGCTTCTTTGACACAATCTGCATTTTAAAAACCTATATAAATAAAGGTGACTTGACTTGACTATCGCAGAATGTCAAAGCATCTGTTTGTGTTTATTTTCCCTTATGTGCATTATGACACATGAAAATGATCCCAAACATAGTAAATCAACAACAGATTGTAAACTGGAAAAAAAAAAAAAATATATATATATATATATGTGTGTGTGTGTGTGTGTGTGTCTTTTATCTTTTATGATACAATACAAAAAAAAAATAATTGTCTTTACCTACCAAAAAAAATCTCAATTAGTGAGATATTGGCCTTTTCACAGCATCCATTTATGTATAGAGCTGCTTTGCAGCTAAAATTGTTTTTCTGTTATAACTGTAAAGCTTCTTTGACACAATCTGCATTTTAAAAACCTATATAAATAAAGGTGACTTGACTTAACTATCGCAGAATGTCAAAGCATCTGTTTGTGTTTATTTTCCCTTATGTGCATTATGACACATGAAAATGATCCCAAACATAGTAAATCAACAACAGATTGTAAACTGGAAAAATATGTAATCTGGTTGCGGAATTCTAAAAGCAAACATATGTGACTCGTGCTGAAAAAATGAGTCGGAATGAGCAAATTTTCAAAATTGTGTTATTGTTATTTTCACATTCTCTACTAAAAAAAAACCTTCAAAATGTTGTATGATTTGTTGGAATCCGACAAAAAAATTAATGAGCTACACCTGTCGATACAGTCAGCAAAGTCAATTTTGAGAATAGTTTTCGGCAGGTTCCAAAACAAAATCACCTAGCAACCATACCTTAAAATTCCTGATAATACCAGCAAATATGGCACTAACCAAGTCTAAACCCATATCTACAAGAATATATATGTTTAATTGTTTGATTAACATTAATAAAACAGACAGCCTATATATTAAGACCTACTGTATCACATGGATCTAATTTAATGTAATTTAAACATTAGATGTTTTTCCCCAAGAGTAAACCAAATGTTCACTTAAGACATAATAGATGATGTTTGCGTGAATACACAGATTTTTTGAAATACTGTATTTCTGTTTAATCACTCAATGTCAGGCGTCTTTGTGTACGCGTTTGGGATCTTTCAGTCAGCGCAAGTAATATCTTTTTTTTTTTTACATCAGCATGAGTTTGAAAATTCGCTATGACTTTTCACAAAGTTGGATGCTGCGCTTTACAACGAAACCAAACTTGTGCTGAGGGAAGCGCGTGTGGAGAAACAAGCAGAGAAAAACTGCATTATTCATGGTCAAAGGAAAGGCACTCCTCTTAGAAATCATAAAAAATAAAGATACTTTTATATGTTTAATTGCTATTTGGAGTATTTAAATCAATAGACAAGGGCTTAATGAACTAATTCAACCAAAATTGACATTTTTCGCTTGTTTTGCCTGTAGCTCGAAATCAGCCCATGCGCATTCTGACTCATTTTGCCAGCACGGGTCACATATAGAAATGTTCTGGAGCAATCACTTAGTTTAACTATTTGGCTCAACAAAAACTATATGACTTTGTAAAATTTTCTGTGATGTTGCATAATAACCTTTTAGAAATGTTAATTCATGCTGAAATCCTCAATTCCAAAGCAATCAAAAACCATTTTCTCACAACTGTAGATGCACCTCTTAAGACTATCCTAATTAAAATATTCAAGTGAAACCTGTCAACAACTAATTAGGGGTGAATCCGAATTAGAATTAAATATAAACTAAAGATATGTTGATGCTAAGGCCACACATGCATGTATTAGAATCCAGTACCGACTCAGTACACACTCAGTATCAGATAAACCCGGCATCCAGTTGGGGGTGGAAAAGCTAGGCATTTGCATTGGTCGCAGATTAACTGACAGATTTGGTACTTTAGGCATTTGTAGATTCACATTTGGTAGGTTGACACTGGGCAGATTACTTGTTAAACTCCTGTGGAAAAGGAAAAAACAGAAAAAAGAATGCAATGATGTAGATGTACAGAAGAAAGCATGGGTGATAAAGAAGCATATACAGTATGTTTACAGCACAAGATGAAGAATTAATTTAGAGATAAGATGGTGTTGTAGAGATGAGAAGTGCACATGAGATGGAGTGAATCACATGATCATCACTTTAGCTCTGGTTTTATGAGAAAACACATTTGTTTCTGCTGAAATGCAGATTGTTGATTCAATTAGCATTAACATACTTACAGTCACACACTTTGTCATGTTGCTTTGTTAAGTGATTCAAAGTTATTCTGGTGACTTATTTAGGAATCATGCAAAAATGTTCATAAAAGTTCAACAAGCAGGGCTGGTAAGGACTGTAAGAAAATGAATTAACTACTCACCCTCATGTTGTTTCAAACCCGTAAGACTTTCGTTCATCTTTGGAACACAAATGAAGATCTTTTTGATGAAATCTGAGAGCTCACTGTCCCTCCATAGACAGCTATGCAACTGACACTTCAAAAAGTTCATAAAGAGATTGTAAAACGAATCCATATGAATCAAGTGGTTTAATTCAAATTTTCTGATATGATGAACAGATTTAATTTAGGCTTTTATTCACATATAAACATTGATCAGTGAACATAAACAGAAGCTCAAAGGAACCTGCTTGATGCACAAGAACAAACCTCTTGCAGAAGCTCAAACGTGCTGAATAACATATGAGAACGAACCTCATTGGTTCTCGAACGTCAAGCAAACATGCTTGAGCTTCCGTTTAACACAACTCATGTGTGCGTTGATGAATGTTTATATGTGAATAAAAGTCTAAATTCAATATGTTCATCATATAAAGCATCCGAGTCTCTTCAGAAAATTTGGACTAAACCACTCAATTCATATTTCATATATCGATTCGTTTTACAATCTCTTTATGAACTTTTTTGAAGTGTCAGAGTGTCACGTGTATAACTGTCTGGAACAGAAAGCTCTCAGAAAGCTCTCAGATTTCATCAAAATGATCTTCATTTGTGTTCCTAATATGAACTCTTGCTGGTTTGGAACGACGTGAGGGTGAATAAATGATGACAGAATTTTCATTTTTGGGTGAACTTACTCTTCAAGTGCAAAGAATGATTCGAAAAAACAAAAAGACACAAAACACATAGTGAGACTCCTGAGTTCTGTTTCATTCTGCTGGATTTCATCTTGCTCTTTGAACACAAGACTGCGGAAGTCCAAGGGGCATGATTAATTGCGTGATTTTTTTAAAAAATTGTACTAATTGAATTAAAAAGTGTTTTGCTTACTTGACAGGTTCCCAAGACTCTCGTTCAAATCCTCTGTGTATGGACTGAGCTATGGAGGACTCCATTAGATCCACATACCTCACCACCAGAGGGGCAAACAGGTCTTGCAAGTGCTTATGAAACTTCCCATTACATAGATTATCTGAAAAAGCAAGACAAAAATGGGAAAGAGATGGAAAATAGAATGAATGATTGCTAACATGCGGTATGCAATTTTTGCTACCCTTTGACCAATATTAGTAATAAACAGCATAAAAAAAATAAAAATTAAATAGACAATCAATGAAATAAAATATACAATAAAACAGATTTGCGATTAGAGTCAAAGTCAGCATATGAAGTCAAGATTTACAATTTTTTTTTTTTTTTTTGGAATATTGCAGTTCCCTTTCAGTCGGTCACGTTCGACGTACGTCAGTAGTGACCGACGAATTGGGATATCGCTTAGAGAGCCCTATCATCTTCGTGTAAACTAAAACAAGCCAATGGAATTGGCGTGCGATATATGCATAATGCGCACCGCCCCCGACAGGTGTATATAAATAGGAAGCAGATGCAATCGCACTCTGTCTTTCGCTTCGGAGCCATTCACTGGTGTCCTGTTTTAGAAGACTCCTTTCTTCGTTTGTTTTATGCTAAAACATTGCCTCAGAAGAGGATTTACAGCGAGCTTTCAGTGCTGGTGAAAGGGCACGTTCAGCGAGGTCGCGAGTCTCCGAGGAGCTGAGCTATAAGCTCGAAAACTGCTGTTTTCACAGCAACACAAAGAGTGTGTGCGTGTGTAGCGATTTGGGCCGGTTCCTCGGTGTGTCAGGGAGTGGTGTACCTGACACATCGCGTCGCTCCCTGGGTGCTTCAGCACGAGTGAGTTGACTTCCCCTTCTAAAAGAGCTTTACAGACGAACCCTGACAGTATGTCATTTCGTCTGTGCGTTAATGGGTGCGGTCGTTCCCTGGTCCCTGCTGATGGGCACAATCGTTGCATCTCGTGTTTGGGCATTCTGCACGCTGAAGCAGCTTTTGTGGATGGTTCATGTTCCCATTGCGGGAACATGACTATCGCGATGCTGAGGTCGAGACTCTCCTTCCTGAAGTCTCAGGAAGCGGGGGTCCCCTCTCCTATGCCGCGTACGACCGTTTTTTCCGGCCCCGGGAACCGGAATGACGGTACGGCGCTGTATAGGAAGGGTGGCCGGAGGATTACGGTCAGGGCTTCCCCGCCGAGCGGAAACGCTCCTCGGGCCCCTGCCGCCTCATCAGCACCGCAACCCATCGTGCCACCGTTGGTTTCCGCTGGGCCCTCTACGGACTGTCCAGCCGTTACCTTTGGTGTGCCGGCGGCGGATCAGATGTCGATCGCTGCATCGGAAGGTGAGCCTGAGTCCTCGGGGGAGGATTCGGACGCGCTGCCGCCCGGGACGGTAGCGTTGCCCGAGTCGGATCCCGAGCTTACGGCTGTGCTCTCCCGGGCCGCCTTGTGCGTCGGGCTTGAGTGGAACCCTCCACCCTGTCCCGGCCCATCTCGGTTGGACGATTGGTACTTGGCGGGGGGTCGCGCTGGTCAAATCCAGCGTCCCCCCCCAATGCCTTTCTTCCCGGAAGTACACGATGAGGTGACCAGGTCTTGGCAAGCTCCGCTTGGGGCTCGTACAGGGCCTGGTCCCTCGTCCGCCTTCACCTCCCTGGATGGCGGGCTAGCCAGGGGGTACGCGGAGATCCCGCCAGTCGAGCGGTCTGTTGCGACGCAGTTGTGTCCAACGGCCGCTGGCTGGCGCGGTGAGCCGCGTCTCCCGTCCCAGGCCTGTGAATTCTCAGCCGGTCTGACTGAGAAAGCTTACAGTGCCTGTGGGCAGGCTGCCTCTGCCCTGCACGCGGTGGCCCTTTTGCAGGTCTATCAGGCAAAAGCGCTGTCGCAGATGCCCCAGGAAGGTCCTGACCAACAGCTGCTTGGGGAGCTGCGCGCTGCCACTGACCTTGCCCTCCGGGCAACGAAGGTGACAACGCGTTCTGTTGGCCAGGCGATGTCTACTCTGGTAGCCCAGCAACGCCACCTCTGGCTGACCTTGGCAGACATGAGGGAGACCGACAAACATCGGTTCCTGGATTCCCCCGTGTCTCCGGTCGGCCTTTTCGGCGACGCGGTGGAGAGCTGTGCCCAACAGTCCTCCGCTGCACAGAAGCAGGCTGAGGCTATCAGACATGTCATGCCACGGCGGTCCGCTGCTGCCTCCACCCAGCCGCCCGTGGCTCAGCCTCAGCCCGCTCGTCGCCGAGGGCGCCCGCCTGCGTCTTCCTCCGCCCCTGCTAAGTTGGCAAAGCAGCAGCCTACACCAGCCAAACAGCAGGGTGCCGGGCGTGGACGTGGTGCCCAGCCCGTCTCTGCCAGCCAGGTGGCAAGCGGTCGGGGAAAACTCGGCCCTGAGACGGGCGACCTGGAGCGGAAGGTTCCTGCCCTTTGGGAGAGTATTCCATCTGCTCTCCCAACCCCGGAGGAGGGCCGGGGGGGATTTTGTGGCGGCTGTCCATCTACCGCCGCTGGCTCTCCGGAGTCCAGCGGTACCCACTTTGCCACAAAAAGAGCAGTTTCCTCAAACTCCAGGTCACAACAAGGGGTGTCTGCCAGTGTGCCAGGCTCCGCCTCGCTGCTGTCAGCTCCCTCCCCATTCGCCAGCAGGTGGCAGTGTGATGGTGCAGACCGCGTCCCGTGCGCCGTCTCCCATGCACACTGCTGCCTCGCAAAGTCCGACCCCACTCCGGGCCGCCCTCAAGCCGTCCGAGTCGGGTCCCTCTCTGCCTTGCTGCCCCACCCCCGGTGCGTCTGTGGTGCCTTTGGTCCCGCTGGCTCAGTGTCTGGAAGCGTGGATAGCGCTCCCCAGCCTGTCCAGTTGGCTCATTCGTACTATCAGACTCGGCTATGCGATTCAGTTCGCCCGGCGTCCCCCGGTCTTCAGGGCTGTCCACTTCACTCAGGTGTCGTTGGACAGTGCTCCTGTTCTCCGGGTGGAGATTGCTGTCCTCCTGGCGAAGGGTACAATCAAGCCGGTCCCTCCAGCCGATATGAAGGCGGGGTTTTACAGCCCCTACTTCATTGTACCGTAAAAGGGCGGTGGACTACGGCCAATCCTGGACCGTCCCCAGGATTGGTTTGCAGCAATAGACCTGAAGGACGCATACTTTCATGTCTCGATTCTGCCTCGACACAGACCCTTCCTAGGTCGGTCTGCGTTCGAGGGTCGGGCATGTCAGTACAAAGTCCTACCCGACATGGTTGTAGCTCCCAACCGGTTGGGTCCTCAGGTCAACTGGGACAAGGGCAAACTCGCCCCCGGGTAGAGGATCTCTTGTTTCGGTCTCGAGCTAGACTCGGTCGCACGGACTGCGCGTCTCACCGAGGTGCGCGTCCAGTCGGTGTTGAACTGCCTGAGCTCGCTCAAGTGCAGGACAGCGGCTCCACTGAAAGATTTTCAGAGGCTCCTGGGGCATATGGCATCTGCAGCCGCGGTAACGCCGCTCGGATTGCTTCATATGAGACCGCTTCAACACTGGCTCCGCGGCCGGGTCCCGAGATGGGCGTGGCAGTGCGGCACGCTCCGTGTCCCCGTGACACCGAGCTGCCGTCGCACCCTTGTCCGGTGGTTGGACCCTTCGTTCCTGTGGGCCGGAGTACCCCTCGAACGAGTGTCCAGGCACGCTGTGGTCTCCACAGATGTCTCTGCCACGGGATGGGGGGCCACGTACAACGGGCATGCAGTGACAGGTCTTTGGACGGGGCCTCAGCTGCATTGGCATACCAATTGCCTCGAGTTGCTAGCGGTTCGTCTTGCGCTGGCCCGCTTCAAGGAGCTGTTGTCAGGCAAGCACGTTCTAGTCCGCTCACTAAGCACTGCGGCCGTTGCGTACACCTACCGTCAAGGTGGTCTACGCTTCCGTCGCATGTTGCAACTCGCCCGCCATCTCTTGTTGTGGAGTCAGAAGGATCTGAGGTCCCTTCGGGCCACTCGTGTCTCAGGTGTGCTCTACCGTGCAGCCGACGAGCTGTCACGGCAGCATCTACTTGCGGGCGAGTGGCGGCTCCACCCCCAGGCGGTCCAGCTGATTTGGCAGCGGTTCGGCGAGGCCCAGGTAGTCCTGCTTGCCTCCCCGGAAACTGCCCTCCGCCAGTGGTTTTATTCCCTGACCGGCGGCACGCTCGGCACGGATGCCCTGGCACACAGCTGGCCCCCGGGTCTGCGCAAACATGCGCTTCCCCCAGTGAGCCTTCTCGCACTATTCATGTGCAAGGTCAGGGAGGACGGGGAGCAGGTTCTGTTAGTGGCTCCGTACTGGCCCACTCGGACCTGATTCTCAGACCTCATTCTCCTCGTGACAGCACCTCCCTGGCCGATTCCTCTGAGGAAGGACACCCTGACTCAGAGACGGGGCACCCTGTGGCACCCTGTGGCACCCGCCTCCCGATCTGTGGAACCTCCACGTGTGGTCCCTGGACGGGATGCGGAGGTTCTGAGTGATCTCCCGCAAGCGGTCGTAGACACCATCACTTCCGCTAGAGCTCCTTCTACTAGGAATCTCTACGCGCTGAAGTGGAACCTGTTCGTCGAATGGTGCGCCTCTCGCCGAGAGGACCCCCGATCATGTTCGGTCGGATCCGTGCTTTCCTTTCTGCAAGATGGGTTGGAGCGAAGGCTGTCTCCCTCCACCCTCAAGGTGTATGTTGCCGCCATTGCCGCACATCACCATGCAGATGAGGGTAAGTCCCTGGGGAAGCACGATCTGATCGTCAGATTCCTGAGGGGGGCCAGGAGACTGAATCCTCCTCGCCCTTCCTCCGTACCCTCTTGGGATTTGACCCTGGTTCTCACAGCTCTCCGGGGTCATCCCTTCGAACCTTTGCAATCAGTCGACCTGAAACTAATGTCTCTTAAGACGGTTCTTCTGGTTGCATTGGCTTCCCTGAAGAGGGTAGGGGATCTGCATGCTTTTTCGGTCGACGAAACGTGCCTAGAATTCGGGCCCGGTGCTTCTCACGTCATCCTGAGACCCCGGCCTGGATACGTGCCCAAGGTTCCTACCACTCCCTTCAGAGATCAGGTAGTGAACCTGCAAGCGCTGCCCTCGGAGGAGGCAGACCCAGCCCTAGCTTTGCTCTGTCCCGTCCGCGCTCTGCGCGTTTACGTGGACAGAACGCGAAGCTTTAGGACCTCAGATCAGCTCTTCATCTGTTACGGAGGCCAGCAGAAGGGAAAGGCTGTCTCCAAGCAGAGGATGGCCCACTGGATAGTGGATGCCATCGCCTTGGCGTACGAATCCCAGGGCGTGCCTTGCCCGCTCGGGTTGAGAGCCCACTCCATCAGAGGGGTGGCTTCTTCCTGGGCGCTGGCTCATGGCGCCTCGCTGACAGATATCTGTAGAGCTGCGGGCTGGGCGACACCAAACACGTTCGCTAGGTTTTATAGCCTACGTGTAGAGCCGGTATCCTCACGTGTACTCGCATCCTCTAGTCGGTAGACGTGTTGTACCCACTCTAAGTGTCGGCTTGCAATGCCATTCCCGCCACTGGCCGGATACGTGCATACTTTCACTCCAGTCGTGTTCCCCGCTTGGCGAACCCTGTCGAGTTCCTCCGCCTCCCCCTTCGGCTCGGACATTGCGGAGTGTCTGATGCCAGGCCTACATCCGTCACTGACGCTGTCTGTTGGCTGGGGCCCATATGTCGTGACCCCTCTACGTGAGCGGTCCCATATGTGTATTTTCCACGGTTTAAAACTCCCTACGGGCCGAGTCCGTGTCTTTCCCTTAGCAGAGCCAGCTCTGCTGTCACCTGTCAGATGAGTCTCCCCCTAACCAGGTGGAGCCATCCCAGGGACTCCATATGCGTACTGCCCCCCCGGGCCAGTCCATGTGTGTATTCCCACGTAAACTCCTCCCCCATTGGGTAGGTAGTGGTTTCCGCAGCGTCCCTTCGGGTTCGCTTTCCCCAGTGTGTCTAGTTTACTTAGTGGGTAGTGGTTAGACAGCAGTAGACTCTCTCGGTGTAAGCTCGCCCCCTTCACCGCCAGCCGGTGCCATGGGCGGCTGAGCTTGTGCTGGGCACTGGAAGGGGTTTCGTAACTGTGGCGCTTTAGTTGGGATCCCAATTCATCGGTCACTACTGACGTACGTCGAACGTGACCGACTGAAAGGGAACGTCTCGGTTACGTATGTAACCCTCGTTCCCTGAAGGAGGGAACGGAGACGTACGTCCCGTCGCCACAGTTTCTGTACCCTCGCTGTAGTGCGGACACCAGTTGTCTCCTCAGCGAAAAACAGAGTGCGATTGCATCTGCTTCCTATTTATATACACCTGTCGGGGGCGGTGCGCATTATGCAAATATCGCACGCCAATTCCATTGGCTTGTTTTAGTTTACACGAAGATGATAGGGCTCTCTAAGCGATATCCCAATTCGTCGGTCACTACTGACGTACGTCTCCGTTCCCTCCTTCAGGGAACGAGGGTTACATACGTAACCGAGACGTTTTTATTATAAATGATTTATCTGGCTTTTTTTTTTTTTTTTTAATTCACGAGTCCTCGTAATCTTAATCAAAATAACTTCCCCTCCCTCTTGCAGTGACATCTCTTTTCTTCTCTTAAGATTCATGTCGACTTTAACTTTCTCATAAATTCAGTTTTTGTAAAAATTAAGGAAAAGGAATGTGATTATTTATTGTCTTCTCATCCATGCTATGGAAATGGTTCAGATATATAAAAATAGCTATACCTTTCATGCTCCACTGAAAAAATGCTGGGTTAAAAACAAGCCAAGTTGGGTTGAAAATGGAAAAAAACCCAGTGATTGGGTTGTTTTAACCCAGCGGTTGAGTTAAATATTGGCCCAACATGCTGGACAGTTTTATTTAACCCAATTATTGTTTAAAAATTACTATATGGCTGGCTTAAAATGAACCCAAAATAGGTTGGTAATTAAAAATCAGACACATAATTACTAGAGGCAACAATAATAATCAAAAGGTGAAAATGTATTAATAAGCAATTAAATAAATGTTTATTGTTGAATTATTATTCATTAAACTTACTAATAAATGTTAATTTCCAGCATATTTGGGGTTCATTTTAAGCAAGCAATACAATAACACTACCCAGCAGGTTTAACCAACCTTTGGGTTAAAACAACCCATTCACTTTGTCGGTTTGTCCATTTTCAACCAAACTTGATTTGTTTTTAACCCAGCATTTTTTAGAGTGCAGGTTAATTTTGCGTTAGGTAAAAGTTTCTCAGATATATATCTAATAGCTCATTACAAAAAATAAAAAAAAAAACACTTGGATTTGTACTTCTAATGCTCTAAAAAAATTAATTGACAATGTGTACTACATTGGTTGAAAGTGCCTCATGTTTTAGCATAAGATGACTAAGCATAGTAGTAGTCATAGCATCTCTATTTCTCTCACTCTGTTCTCTCTTACTATCTCTCCCTCTATACTCAAGGTCGATCATTCACAGTAGGTGCCATGTTTGTTTGCTTCCCTGATTGCTCTGTTCCAATTAGCCATTTGAGCGGTGGTGGTTGTACACTTGGCTGTGTTTGTCCGCAAGCGAGTGGCCGGGGCAGTGGGGTCTCCCAGGCTCCTCTGTTTTAGACCTCATTAGCAGCATGAATAGCTTCTGCTTTAGCGCCTGTCTGGTGTTAAGGCTATTTCATGCCTAGCTCAGTGCTACAGGCACAGGACAATAGTGACCTTCCATGCTGAATGTCCTGTTCCACAGATGTAGTGCATGCTGTAGGCTGTCACTTGATGGTGTTTGCTTGTGTTTGTGTTTATGTGAGTGTGTGAGGAGGCCAGGGGGAGTTGATGTGTGTCTCTGTGTTGTAGTGAGGAGTAATATGTGTGTGTTTATGGGGCGCTATATGGTGTTAAAACTGGTGCATCAGTTTTAGTTTTGTGTCTGAGAAGAGCTCTCTAATGAAAAAGGTAGTTTTTCTGGTGTTTTTCTGCTGGAATGCTGAATTATAATAGACCATCTATAAACATCTATAAAAGACTATCTTTGTTCTCTTCTTTAAAAGTGAATAAATAAATAAAAAAATGAAAACATAAGTAAAACAAACTGCCAAATAAACAAACAAAAATATAATCAAGGAAAACATTTTTAAAGTTTGTGGTAGTGGCTAAAAGTGATGTCCGGCAAGGGAAACTTGACATCTTCAACCTTTATTCAAATATTATAAAGATTTTGTAAGCATATTATGTTGTTGTGCTTGGAGTCTATTGTTTTATTTGTGATAACACAATTAAACATGTCAAAATGTAAGGGACATAAAAACAAAATATACATTTTCTTTTGCATATAGTAAAATAAAACCTATAGTTTTTAACCCTTTTTTGTCAGATAAATATCTTAACCAAGTGTAGTGTTTTGTTCTTCCCCCATATTTAAAATATTATATAATGGTTTTTATACTGTACAAACTATACATTCTATTCCCCTACACTACCCCTTACCCCTAAACCTACCCATCACAGAAAACATTCTGCATTTTTAAATTTTTAATCAAATTTTTTTTAACATTGTTTAGTATGTTTTTAAAGCTATTTTAAATATTAGGACTCATGAAATGTCCTCATATTTCATATTCACGTCGTAATACCAGTGTAATACCCATATCATTGTATAAATTTGTGTCCTCATAAATCACACACACACACACACACACACACACACACACTTTTATACATATACACACATACTCTTTTGCAGGCTCCACCTCGACCAGCAGAAAAAGCAATCAAATATCAAGAATAGGTTACCAGACAACAGCCTGTCAAGCTGTGCAAAGAATGCCACTAGGATAATTAGTCAACTGCAGCCCATGGCAGCGTGGCTTTAGCACCATGGACAGCACCCATTGACTTCAGTTCATTAGAGACGTGATAAGGCCTTGAGCAAACTCTTTACATTCAATGTGTTGGTTTGACCCCCTGCAGGTTTCACTATTTAGCCCTTAATTCTTCTATATTGTCTCTTTAATCTCTGCTTTATTTGCAATTTGTAAACTATTATATGCATGTAATATGTCTGGATTGCAACATCACAATTTTGCAATTATGGACTGTAGATATTGCAGTCTAAAAAGAATGTGTCTGACAGTCTATGAGACACAGATGCTGCCAATAGAAATGACCTTGTATTTAACTTAGAATATTCATTTAATAAGGCATGAAAATAACAAATACTTACAGTCAATGCGCAGGAAGTCATTGAGCAGCTGAAAGAGAGGGAAGCTGTCCCAGCTGTCTGGGGGTTGAACCTCCAGTGCCGCATCCATGTCCACAGCATATAGAGACAGAAACGTCTCAGCATGTTCAACCATCAGATCTGACCACCACGCAAATGCCTGCAGCGAGAGAAAGTAAAATCATGTAATAATAAAGACCTAAAAAAAAGCACAGCTCATCATAGTTCATGTCTAATTCACATACACTGATTTAGATTTAAACAACATCCTTATTTACTTCACATTTTGCAGATGTGAATGTTCCCACAAGTCCATGCACAAGAATTTATGCCCTTGTAACAGAGAAATTCCCAGCATGCAGCAGCAGCAGTGATTAGCAGCACAATCTCAGTCGTTAGTATTATTTATCTGCTCAATTCTGTTTAATTATGTGAGATTCCTCTGCTGCTGATCCAGCTGTGCTGCTGTGAGTAACACATCTGGTCTGTATATATATGCACCAAGCGTGTTAGACAAAATGAGAAGTTGATGTAAATCATGGCTTTCTCTCCTTTAAAAAGCATGCTGTTGTCACTGACCACTCAAACAAACCTTTCATACCAGTATGCTTTTGCTTTATTGCAACACCTCTCCCAAAAAACACAGAGAAGTGCATTTTTGTAATAGAGTTTAAAATTTGTAGTTAGAGCTGGTAAGTGAAGCTAGCAGACCAAACCAAGCTGAAAGACACAGAACAGAGGAGAGTTTGGAGATAATTGGGGTTGTGCAAGGGTGAAAATGAGACCAGTCTCATTTTCATTGAGGTTTTTTAGGGGGTCTGCTTCCACAGGTGAAGCACCATCCCCCTCGTGCTTGTGGAAACAAGCCACTTGCTCAACGCTCCACGGGGACAGCTGACCAGGGGAAGGATGGGGTGTCCAAGCAGAGAGGGGGAGGGAAAAGGTGGAAATCCCTCCATCCATGGTGCAGGGGCTGCGACATGCACATGGAAGGGGGCTCTAGGGTCTACATACCTCTTTACCCTGTCCAATGTTTCCCAGCCAACAAACAAGTAATAAAAAACAGTGAGAGTTATGTGAGTTTTTTGCTCTGTATTTGAGTACTTTATTATCATAAATCTTTCAGCATTAAAGGGCTTTAAAATGCAGTTGGAAAACATTACGATTATAAGAAAACAGTTAAGAATGATTGATCAAAAGGAAGCAAATAAATAATTACATTTAAAAAATTCTTATGCTTAAGACTGTTTGGTACACATGAAAAGAATCTAGGTTTTGTCTCTGTGCAGTTGTCACTGGTGCTTTAAAAATGACATATATATGTACATCCATTAAATTTACCAGATTTATTCAATGATTTTGTGCATGTATTATGTTGCATATGTGTATATATTTGAACATGCAATTTCAGTGGCATGATAAATGACTGTACTATGTAAAATACCATAAATAATCCCATGCATTTTAGTGGACATGTTTAATAAAATGGTTTTATGTGCTTAAAGGGAGAATTCACCCAAAAATGAATAATTCTGGTGAGTAAATCATGATTATGCTGTTCCAAACCTGAAGCCATTTCAGGCAGATTTTAATAATCTCTTTTTAATAATCTTTTTAAAGTCCATATAATAAAAGTCAGTGTGACCAAGACCCCACTGACTTTCATTGTACAGAAAACAAACAAACAAACACACTGATACATTTTTCAAAATATCTTTGTGTTCTTAGTGACTTTTGGGTGAACTATTCCTTTTAATGGTTTAGTGAGCCTGGCACCAGAAGTACAAAACAAACCAAAAACAAACCAAAACCAAACAAACCAAACCAAACCAAACCAAACCAAAACAAAACAAAACAAAACAAAACAAAACAAAACAAAACAAAACAAAACAAAACAAAACAAAACAAAACAAAACAAAAAACAAAACAAAACAAAACAAAACAAAACAAAAACAGCAAAACAAGTCTGTCAATATCTTTGTGTTCTTAGTGTCTTTCGGGCAAACTATTCCTTTTAATGGTTTAGTGAACCTGGCACCTGAAGTGTAAAACAAACAAACAACTACAAAAAAAAAAAAAAAAAAATGCAAAACAAGTCTGTTAGAATAACAGACTGAAAATAAACTGAAATGAAGATGAATGTATTTCACATAAAAAGAACAACTGTATTAATTTTGTCCATTGACTTTGATGCCTTGAATCTGTAATGTATTCAGTCAATGTGACAGTAATTTCAGTTCAGTCAAACTGAAGATGAATAGCCAGTTTTACACTCTATCTATCTATCTATCTATCTATCTATCTATCTATCTATCTATCTATCTATCTATCTATCTATCTATCTATCTATCTATCTATCTATCTATCTATCTATCTATCTATCTATCTATCTATCTATCTATCTATCTATCTATCTATCTATCTATCTATCTATCTATCTATCTATCTATCTATCTATCTATCTAATCTGAATCTTAATTTCAATGAACTAAACTGAACTGAACTGAACTGAAATTAAATACATCCTGATTTGCTATGCCCATGTAATGCCTCTTCCAGGGTAGACCAGATCATGAGGCTGGCATGCAAGAGCAGGGTACGGCACTGATGACAGCAATAATAAAAATAAAATAAAATAAACAAAAAATACTGTACCGCCTGACATCCCGTACTTGGACGTGTAGCCTGCAGAGCACATAATTTAAAAACACAAAACACATATATTCTGCTTTTGAATGTCAGAGGATGACGGCTGCCCTAGTGGGAAATGCTACCTAAACAGTGCTAGCAGCCATTGAGGAAGTTAGTTAAGGTTAAAAACATTTTTAAGAGTTGTTTTAGTTCTGAGTTCTCATTATGCAAGCGGCATTGCCTGACGCATTTCTTTTCATGCATGTGTATTTAAGATTGTATTGTGTCTAACACGTTATGTCTGGTGCACTCACCTCTGCATGATGTTCCTCATTCTGCTGGAGCACCTCTATGACCAGCTCGGCCAGACGGAGTGTATCCTCAAGCTTTTTGGCAGGGGTGACTAAGCGTCCTACATTTTCTGAGGCACAAAGGTACAACAGTTAATATGGACATACAGACAAACACATGCATGGAAAACACTGGACTTTACTCAGCCTGCCTGATGCCTAAAGTAAATTGCATTTGTGACTTTTAAACTTAATATGTACTGTTTACAATGCAGAAAAAAAAAATGTTTAACAACGCTGGTGGTAATTTAAAAGTATTTAATTTAAATCCTTCTTTAAAGAATGTCACTTCATAAGCATATTTGCTATGAAGGCAAAAACTTTAGATGACAATTAAAATAACAGAGGAGGTAAGAGATGGGTAAAGTTCTGGGTTACGTCTATATTTTTATTTGAATTTCATAAATGTTCTCTCTGGGAAAAAAATAACTGACTTAATGAACCACAAATTAGCTGCTGCATATATCAGCTCTGCTGTCTTAGTTAACGACTTAGCATAATCTTGACACTCTGTCAACACTCAGCTCTGTAGACATGAACCATAATGAGTCAATAAAGAGCAATGCAAATATAATGAGTCAAACCAAGGAACTGAGGAAAAAGAAAGGATAAAAACGACAACAAATATGTTATAGTCATCATGCATAATGTTCAGCACATGCAGGAATTTATGTCTTCTAATTTCCTACCTCTCTTTGTCAATACAAGCGAGCAGCACCTCTCTCTTAAACATGTCATACTTAAATGTACCCTTCATTGTCTATCTCATCTTCAGCACTACAAAGATTTCATCTGCCAGTTGATGACATGTAGAATGACAGGAATAATTAAAACATTGTTTTAATTGTAAAAAGAAATCATATACTAGTTTACAAACATATGATCAGAGGTCTTCTTTAGCATGATGAATACACACAATATGAGGAAAAATTGTTCATTATCGTTGGTTAAGGATGGGATTGCAAACTAAAGAGACAATTATGAGACCATGGTTTATGGATACATGTTTTTATATCTCATAACGCTTCAATATTGGCTGAGAGGGTGCTTAGACATTTTTTGTTTTGGGGTAATTTTTATTTGTCTATCTGGTTTTGAACAAAGATTTGTTTGTGCTCTTGCTCTGTCAATTTTTAAGATCTTTGAGCATGCTGTTATTTGACTGTGGGAAATGTGGCACTTTGATGGAGGAACACAAAGACAGACGAACTAGGAAGCAAATTCATTTGCTGTGTGACGAATGTCAAAACAATTAACATCATTTTGAAGAGTCACACCCCCCTCTCAGTCAACAGAGCTTTCATCACTAAAAACAAAGCACACGCCCCCTGATTGTGAATTAACCCGCTGACCTTTCTTCTAATTGTATCTCAATCATCTTCAGCTCCCTCAATAAGACTGAAGACTTTCAAAAAAAGAAAGAAAGAAAAAAAGTAATATTTGTGGCCTTTTAAAGGGTTACTGTCCATGCAGGGACGAAATGTCATGCAGTAGTGCAACATCAGGTACTTCAATAGCAGAATGCATTAGCATTTTGACAATTGGATTACTATGTCTGAAAAACATCCAAAGAATAATCTTGGTTTAGATCATTTGAAATACCTGATTTTCCTAATTCAAGACATTTTAGAAATGAGGGGTTTCTAAACCATAACATCTACTGTAGTTTGTAGATTAACTATACGTGTTTTCCTGATATTTTTGTAAAGGTTTTGGAAACCAACACACAATGACTGTCATGTCACCATATTCACTCCAATGCAAAATCAGCAATATGATGTGAACTGAAAAATTATTAACAGTGCATCAGTATTGCTATTTGACACATTAGAGATTTTTCTGTAACACTTTACAATAAAGTTCAATTTTTTAACATTAGTTAAATGCAATTGTAGTATTATAAAACAAGCAATGAACATTATTTTTTAAAACATTTCTTAATATTGGTTAATGCAAAATGTATATATATATATATATATATATATATATATATATATATATATATATATATATATATATATATATATATACACATACACACACACACAGGTGCTGGTCATATAATTAGAATATCGTGAAAAAGTAAAATTTTTTATTGTAAATTATTTTAAAAAATGAAACTTTCATTTATTCTAGATTCCCTACATGTAAAGTAAAACATTTCAAAAGTTTTTGTTGTCGTTGTTGTTGTTGTTGTTGTTGATTAGAGCATACAGCTCATGAAAGTCCAAAATCCAGTATCTCAAAAATATTAGAATATTTACATTTGAGTTTCATTAAATGACCATAACTACAGTATAAATTCCGGGTATCTCTTGTTCTTTGAAATCACACTAATGGGGAAGACTGCTGACATGGCAATGGTCCAGGTGACAATCATTGACACCCTCCACAAAGACAGTAAGTCACAAATGGTCATTACTGAATGTGGTGGCTGTTTACAGAGTGATGTATCAAAGCATATTAAATGCAAAGTTGACTAGAAGGAAGAAATTGGGTAGGCAAAGGTGCACAAGCAACAGGGATGACCACAAGCTTGAGAATACTGTCAAGTAAAGCCGATTCAAACACTTGGGAGAGCTTCACAATGAGTCAAATGAAGCCGGGGTCAGCGCATAAAGAGTCACCACACTCAGACATCTTCAGGAAAAGGACTACCAAGCCACTTCTGAAACAGAAACAACATCAGAAGCATCTTACCTGGGCTAAGGAGAAAAAGAACTGGAAAGTGAACAGTGGTCGAAATTCCTCTTATAAAATTCTTATATAATTCCTATATATAATTCCTCAGATAAAAGTAAATTTTGCATTTCATGTTGAAATCATGGTCCCAGAGTCTGAAGGAAGACTGGAGAGGCACAGAATCCAAGCTGCTTGAAGTCTAGTGTGAAGTTTCTGAAGTCAGTAATGATTTTAGGGGGGCTGTGACGTCGGCTGGTGTTGGTCCATTGTGTTTTATCAAGTGCAAAGTCACTGCAGCCATCTTCCAGGAGATTTTGGAGCACTTTATGCTTCCATCTGCTGACAAGCTTTATGGAGATGCTGATTTCCTTTTCCAGCAGGACTTTAGCACCTGCCCACAGTGCAAAAACCACTTCCAAGTGGTTTGCTGACCATGATATTACTGTGTTTTATTGGCCAGCCAACATGCCTGACCCCTGAATCTATGGGATATTTTCAAGAGAAAGATGAGAAACAGTCGATCCAACAATATACAGATGATCTGAAGGCTCAATAGTGCCTCAGCAGAGCCACAGGATGATCACTTCCATGCCACACTTCACTGATGCTGTAATTTGTGCTAGGAGCAAGTCATTTGCTGTATTATGTGCTGCCGACCAAGTATTGAGTGTACAAATTAACATACTTTAAAGAACTTGAAATTTTCTGTTCTGAAAATCCATTTTTTGATTGATCTTATGAAATATTCTAATATTTTGAGATACTGGATTTTGGACTTTCATGTATGCTCTAATCATCCAAATTAAAAAAAAAAAAAAAACTTTTGAAATGTTTTACTTTACATGTAGGGAATATAGAATATATGAAAGTTTCATTTTTAAAAATAATTTACAATAAAAAAATGAACTTTTTCACGATATTCTAATTATATGACCAGCACCTGTATATGTATATATATATATATATATATATATATATATATATATACACACACCATTTAACCAGTTATAATCTAATGTTCTTTGAATAAACATGAATTTCTTATGAATAACAGTGTATTGTACTGTATAGTAATATATATGCTATATATTTTAATATATAGTAAATATATTAAATATATATGCATTAATTCATGTTAAAGGATTGAATTCTACAGTAAAAGTGTTACTGTTTTTTCTTAATCACGCACTTGGTGCAGAGAGAGTATCACTTTAATCATAAATAACACAGGCTAATAATCTGCTTTATTTTAGGAAAGAATTAAAGAAATACTCACTCTGCATGTTCCATAGACTGGTAATGCATACATAATTCACATTCAGCTCTTACCAGCTCATGGAAAATGCATCTTCATCATTTGGATGCGATGTATAGACTGAAGGAGACATTGGCATAACGTTGTCACAACATTCCCACGGTTATCTTAATGTCTGCAAATTGTGCCATGCGAATGCTGTGAGTAGGTTATGTTTTGAACTGGGGAAGGGCAGGGCTGTTTTAAGATGAGTTTAATAGTAAGTCAGACAAAAGATGTCACCTGGATCCTTCTGATCCTTCTGAGATTTCTCTACTAAAAAGAAAAAGAGAAACGGGAAGGAAGAAAGAAAGGGAAAGAGAAAAGGAAGAAGTGGTCAGCTTTCATATTGTTTCAGATGTTAGATCTGATGGGAAGTAGAGAGAGAAGGAAGAAAAGAAAGAAAGAGGCATTTAAGGACAGGACTGTCTAACCCCGAAAGACCTGCAGCTCACTGTCATTCCACAAGGGATTGCGTGAAAGAAATTCTACAAGAGTGGCCATGTTACGCTGGAAAAACACACCTTTTAAACAGGGGTGTAAAAGTACAGAGAAATTATATTTAACTTTAGTATTAAACTTTAGCATGAGACTTCAGTATTAAAAGTTAGAAGAGTAGTTATTTTATAGTAAATAATAATGTGATGAAATTTATATCCTCAAAATATTTATCTGAAATTCTCAAAGTTTAAATTCAGCAGCAGTGGTGATCACTGGATATAATTAAATTGATTAACTAAAACTATTGCTTGAAAGGCTATTTGAGACATCTCTTCAAAAACAAGAATAACCACATACAAATTAATTGTGTTGGCTATTAAAGTTAAAATGATTTGATTGGTTTTGTTGGCTTGGTATGACAGACAAGAAATATACACTGCCATTTAAATGTTTAGACAGTTCTGTAAGATTTGGTGGTTGTTTGTTGTGCGTAATGCGTCCTTCCTAAATACTTTTATTTAGGAAGGACGCATTAAATATCCAAGTAACCATATTGACTTTTACATTGTTACAATATTATTTTTTCAAATAAATGCTGTTCTTTTGAAATTTCTATTCAAAGAATCATGAAAAAAGCATAAGGATTTCCACAAAGATATTAAGCAGCACAACTGTTTTCAACATTGATAATAATAGGAAATGTTTCTTGAGCACCAATTAAGCATATTAAATTGATTTCTGAAGGACCATGTGATAAAAAAAAATGATGCTGAAAATGCAGCTTTGCATCACAGGAATAAATTACATTTTAAAGTATATATAAAACAGAAAACTATTATTTGAGTTGTTTATTATTATTTATATTAGTCAAATAATAAAGGCACCAAACATTTGAAAGGTAGTGTATTCTGTTTTTCTATGAGGACAAATTTAAACCATGATCTGTGAAATATGTACTTACTACTTTTTACTATTTAATTTAGATTTTCAGGGCACAAAGTATTTTTTCTCTTGGAAAATTCAGTATGAGTACATTCAGTAAAATGGAAATTCCTGTAAAGTAAGACATACAAGTACTTTACACCCCTGCTTTTACAATCTTACACCAGAAACATATCTGAAACCAAGTTTGACCCAAAACAGAAATAATAAACCAAATCATAAACAGAAAAACAGTGAAGAACCACAGTGATCAGCTGCTGGAGTTGATAACAGACCAAAAAAAAAAAAAAAAAAACATACAGTACTCATGGTTGAAAACATGATTAGAAACACGATGACTCCAAAAGCTGTGTCAGAATCCCTGTTTTGTTCCTAGGTTGAAGAGGATTTGAATTATTTATCTTCACCTTGTACCTGACCAGTACTGGCACATGTTGATAAAAAGACATAGGTGGGGAGGAGTGACTTACACAAAAGCAAAGTAAAAATGCATTCAAGTCACAAACAGAAAGAACAGCTGCCACACTGACTCAGCTGGACAGGATGGTCTGATCACAGCGACAGGAAGACCTGTGGCTGAATCGCTCAACCTAAGATTCAAGCGACACACTTAAAAAAAAAAAGGCAAGCAGACTACAAGCAAGAAAAGAGGATGTTGCCGCTAAGGGCATGAGGGAACAACTGTTTGTGAAAGTGCTCAAAAACTGGGGGAAAAAACGAAATGGCGGGGTGGCGGAAGTGATGGAGTGGCTCCAGATAAGCAGGGTACTCACGAATGGTTAAATCCATCACTTGTGACGCCAAACAGAAGACAGGATGCTCATACATTTCTCTCTTTTTCCCTATAAAAGAGGATGGGGGCATGCAAGAGCAAGGGGTCAGAGGAGAAAGAGAGAGAAAGAAGCACAACGGCTGCATGTGCACTAAGGGGCTTTTGACCAAATCTACTTGCATGCAAAGTTGCCTGGCAGGGTTGATAAAAAGCCTTTAGCAACTATTAGAAATCAGTCATGATCTGTAGGTCAGTATGCATGAGGCTAGAGGAAAATGGTCTCAATACTCAGCTAAAGCAAGCCTGAAAACAACATAATTTGTGATTATTGAGTGTTTCTGGATAATTCTCTTTCCTAGGCAGTTTGTTTATTCTTTGATTTTAGGATGTTACAGTTAAGCCTGAATTTCCAACTCAGTGTATGAACAAAAACTTAAAATGAAAATTTTTTGCTCTATAAACTCCTTCACATTGAGTCCAAAATATGATATTGTAACAGTATGTCACTACCGAAAAGTTTGGAATAATTGTTTTTTTGTTTTGTTTTGTTTGTTTTTTTTTAATTTCAAAAAAATTCTCTTATGCTCACCAAGGCTGCATTTGATGAAAATGACAGTAAAATGTTGTTTATAACACTATAAATGACTTAACTGTCACTTTTAATCTATTAAAGACTGCAGACTGCTGAAAATTCAACTTTATAATCACAGGAATAAATTACTTATAAAAAACAATTGTTAAATTCTATTAATATTTTACAATATTATCATTTTACTTTTTTTAATCAAATACAGGAAAATGCAGCGTTGGTCAGCATAAGAGACTTCTTTCAAAAAATTTTAATCATACCAAACTTTTGACAAGTATGAACTATTTTTAGAATGACAAAAACGTTGCGTTGGACACAATTAGTTTTGGTGCAAAAAAATTTTTGTGAACATTTCGGTTTGGTTTGGTCACTTCAGACTTACTAGGTTTCATTTATGGACAATTCTGTTGATGTCTACCATTAGTCTAGCATTTAAGTTACTCCAGCTGAAAGTTTTGGTCTCTGGAAAGACTTTTTTTTGGGGATGTGCTGCAAACTCATGGTCAGTTTGGGTTAGTAGTACAAAAGTCACATTCAGTTTAGTGTTCAGCAATCATAAGGTCAATAGGGAACAACACAGACATCATCTGGCTAACAGATACTAAGGGCCTCTCCTTCAGTATCTGCAGTGCCCAGTCATATTTCTTCATGGACATGGACGGTCACTGAAAAATAATTGGAGAAAAGCAAATTCCAGACAAAATTAAAGCATTTGTCCAATCAACATGGCTGTTATTTGACATCAAAGACCACCTGTGTGTGAGCCACAGTGTTGCTGTCCATATCCATGAAAGAAACCGTCTCACTTGCAACACACAATGTGTGTTGCTTGAGTGGGCAATCCCAGCTTTGCACTGTATATTGGCTTCTCAAACTGGCTCAGCAAGAGAGGGCTCCAAATAAGAAGAAAAGCCAATAAACAAGAGGAAAGCGCAGAGGGAGGGAGGGAGCAGAAAGAAAGAAAGAAAGAAAGAAAGAAAGAAAGAAAGAAAGAAAGAAAGAAAGAAAGAAAGAAAGAAAGAAAGAAAGAAAGAAAGAAAGAAAGAAAGAAAGAAAGAAAGAAAGAAAGAAAGAAAGAAAGACACTAGTAAAAAGGCAGTGATTCTGCAATAAACATATGAAGCAGGGGAGCCGGAAAGGTGATGAAGAGCTGGAAAGGAAAAGAATATTTGTTGCTGTAAAGTAGTTTTAGACCTTAAAGCTAAACCACAGGAAAGAGGCGAACATCCACAGAGGGCAGCGAGAAACCATCAAGCAGAGCAATGTGGCACTGAGGCCAGGGTTTGAGAAAAGGGAATTGAATGCATTTTTACATACTTCTAGAAACAACTAAAACAAACCTGCACCAACAAAACCTATTCAGAAAGCAAGGGATGGGTCTAAAGTCCAGGATGTAATCATATAAACATTTTATTCAAATAAAAAATAATTAAACAAAACATATCATTAGTATTATTAATAATAATGATAATGTATAGAAAATTATTATTATCAATACAATGTATTTGTATAAAAAAAAAAAAATGCAAAAAATAACATACATTATCAGGGCTTGACATTAACTTTTTTGCTAACCAGCCACTGTGGCTGGTGTTTTTCCAAAGTTACAAGCCACTCAACATTTTCACTGGCCACAATTTTGTCATTGATACCATGGGGAAAAATGGCCATATAGATATTTGTAATATTATCTTAATTATTAATAATTTATATTATTAATATATAAAATATATTAAAGGGTTAGTTCACCCAAAAATGAAAATTATGTCATTAATGACTCACCCTCATGTCGTTCCAAACCCGTAAGACCTTTGTTCATCTTCGGAACACAGTTTAAGATATTTTAGATTTAGTCAGAGAGCTTTCTGTCCCTCCATTGAAAATGTATGTACGGTAGACTGTCCATGTCCAGAAAGGTAATAAAAACATCATCAAAGTAGTCCATGTGACATCAGAGGGTCAGTTAGAATTTGTTGAAGCATCGAAAATACATTTTTGTCCAAAAATAACAAAAACTATGACTTTATTCAGCATTGTCTTCTCTTCCGGAATCCTGTCCATTGAATTGATTCCATTGAATTGATTCCATTGAATCCTTTCATCTGTCGGCATTGGTAATGCACTTTTACGTCGCCATGGTTGTTTTTGGCGATTAGGACATCTGCATTTTCAATGGAGGGACAGAAAGCTCTCGGACTAAATCTAAAGTATCTTAAACTATGTTCTGAAGATGAACAAAGGTCTTACGGGTTTGGAACGACATGAGGGTGAGTCATTAATGACATCATTTTCATTTTTGGGTGAACTAACCCTTTAATATTATCTTAATTTGGCTGCAGGTATATTAGGCTGCTGTCACTTTAAGACCTGACACACTGATCCATAATACTGTTACACGTGCGTTTTCTTTCTCAACTGTTTACGTTCACTTAAACCTTAACTGACTGTGTTTACATGAATACTTACCAAGACCGGCATTTTGACAATACTTTGTGTGTATTTAACTGTTTAAGCTCAATAAGCAGCAAAATAGAACTCAGTTTAGTACTGAGAGGTGGCGCAGAACCTGATTTTGCTGAGTTCAACATTTTTGTTGATCCTGGAACAACATTCAAATCAACCAATCAGATTTGATGGGAAAGTTTACAGATTATGTCAATTTTAGGCTTAAAATCATGAATTGGTGCTTCTACATAAGTGTTATTCATCTATAATTTCTCTCTGA